>NC_134267.1:241884896-242184896 GCF_031893055.1 Leptodactylus fuscus
TTAATACTGTGTGCAGGGGCCACTATGGGGGGATAATACTGTGTGCAGGGACCACTATGGGACATAATACTGTGTGGCAAGGGGCCACTATGGGACATAATACTGTGTGACAGGGGTTCACTATGGGACATAATACTGTGTACAGGGGTCACTATGGGACATAATACTGTATGCAGGGGCCACTATGGGACATAATACTGTTGTGCAGGGGCCACTATGGACATAATACTGTGTGCAGGGGTCACTATGGAACATAATACTGTGTGCTGGGGCCACTATGGGACATAATACTGTGTGCAGGGGCCACTATGGGACATAATACTGAGTGCAGGGGCCACTATGGGACATAATACTGTGTGCCGGGGCCACTATGGGACATAATACTGTGTGCAGGGGCCACTATGGACATAATACTGTGTGCAGGGGACACTATGGGGATAATACTGTGTGCAGGGGGCCACTATGGGACATAATACTGAGTGCAGGGCCACTATGGACATAATACGGTGTGCAGGGGCCACTATGGGACATAATACTGTGTGCAGGGGCCCACTATGGGACATAATACTGTGTGCAGGGGCCACTATGGGACATAATACTGTATGCAGGGGCCACTATAGGACATAATACTGTGTGCAGGGGCCACTATGGGACATAATACTGTGTGCGGGGGCACTATGGGACATAATACTGTGTGCAGGGCCACTATGGGGGATAATACTGTGTGCAGGAGCCACTATGGGACATAATACTGTGTGCAGGGGCCAATATGGGGGATAATACTGTGTGCAGGGGCCACTATGGGACATAATACTGTGTGCAGGGGCCACTATGGGACATAATACTGTGTGCAGGGGCCACTATGGGGATAATACTGTGTGCAGGGGCCACTATGGGACATAATACTGTGTGCAGGGGCCACTATGGGCATAATACTGTGTGCAGGGGCCACTATGGGACATAATACTGTGTGCAGGGGCCACTATGGACATAATACGGTGTGCAGGGCCACTATGGGACATAATACTGTGTGCAGGGGCCACTATGGGACATAATACTGTGTGCAGGGGCCACTATGGACATAATACTGTGTGCAGGGGCCACTATGGGACATAATACTATGTGCAGGGGCCACTATGGGGGATAATACTGTGTACAGGGGCCACTATGGGACATAATACTGTGTGCAGGGCCACTATGGGACATAATACTCTGTGCAGGGGCCACTATGGGGCATAATACTATGTGCAGGGGCCACTATGGGGGATAATCTGTGTGCAGGGGCCACTATGGGGGATAATACTGTGTGCAGGGGCCCACTATGGGGGATAATACTGTGTGCAGGGGCCACTATAGGACATAATACTGTGTGCAGGGGCCACTATGGGACATAATACTGTGTGCAGGGGCCACTATGGGACATAATACTGTGTGCAGGGGCCACTATGGGGGATAATACTGTGTGCAGGGGCCACTATGAGACATAATACTGTGTGCGGAAGGGGCCACTATGGGGCATAATACTGTGTGCAGGGGCCACTATGGGACATAATACTATGTGCAGGGGCCACTATGGGGGATAATACTGTTTGCAGGGGCCACTATAGGACATAATACTGTGTGCAGGGGCCACTATGGGGGATAATACTGTGTGCAGGGGCCACTATGGTACATAATACTGTGTGCAGGGGCCACTATGGGACATAATACTGTGTGCAGGGGTCACTATGGGACATAATACTGTGTGCAGGGGCCACTATGGGACATAATACTGTGTGCAGGGGCCACTATGGGACATAATACTGTGTGCAGGGGCCACTATGGGCAATAATACTGTGTGCAGGGACCACTATGGGACATAATACTGTGTGCAGGGGCCACTATGGGACATAATACTGTGTACAGGGGTCACTATGGGACATAATACTGTGTACAGGGGTCACTATGGGACATAATACTGTGTGCAGGGGTCACTATGGGACATAATACTGTGTGCTGGGGCCACTATGGGACATAATACTGTGTGCAGGGGCCACTATGGGACGTAATACTGTGTGCAGGGGCCACTATGGGACATAATACTGTGTGCCGGGGCCACTATGGGACATAATACAGTGTGCAGGGGCCACTATGGGACATAATACTGTGTGCAGGGGACACTATGGGGTATAATACTGTGTGCAGGGGCCACTATGGACATATACTGTGTGCAGGAGACACTATGGGTATAATACTGTGTGCAGGGGCCACTATGGGACATAATACTCTGTGCAGGGCCACTATGGGGCATAATACTATGTGCAGGGGCCACTATGGGACATAATACTGTGTGCAGGGGCCACTATGGGACATAATACTGTGTGCAGGGGCCACTATGGGACATAATACTGTGTGCAGGGGCCACTATGGGGCATAATACTGTGTGCAGGGGCCACTATGGGACATAATACTGTGTGCAGGGACCACTATGGGGCATAATACTGTGTGCAGGGGCCACTATGGGACATAATACTGTGTGCAGGGGCCACTATGGGGGACATAATACTCTGTGCAGGGGCCACTATGGGGACATAATACTCTGTGCAGGGGCCACTATGGGGCATAATACTGTGTGCAGGGGCCACTACGGGGACATAATACTCTGTGCAGGGGCCACTATGGGGCATAATACTATGTGCAGGGGCCACTATGGGGCATAATACTATGTGCAGGGGCCACTATGGGGGATAATACTGTGTGCAGGGGCCACTATGGGGGATAATACTATGTGCAGGGGCCACTATGGGGGATAATACTGTATGCAGGGGCCACTATAGGACATAATACTGTGTGCGGGGGTCACTATGGGACATAATACTGTGTGCAGGGGCCACTATGGGACATAATACTGTGTGCAGGGGCCACTATGGGACATAATATTGTGTGCAGGGGCCACTATGGGACATAATACTGTATGCAGGGGCCACTATAGGACATAATACTGTGTGCAGGGGCCACTATGGGACATAATACTGTGTGCGGGGGTCACTATGGGACATAATACTGTCTGCAGGGCCACTATGGGGGATAATACTGTGTGCAGGGGCCACTATGGGACATAATACTGTGTGCAGGGGCCACTATGGGGCATAATACTGTGTGCAGGGGCCACTATGGGACATAATACGGTGTGCAGGGGCCACTGTGGGACATAATACTGTGTGCAGGGGCCACTATGGGACATAATACTGTGTGCAGGGGCCACTATGGGACATAATACTATGTGCAGGGGCCACTACGGGGGATAATACTGTGTGCAGGGGCCACTATGGGGGATAATACTGTGTGCAGGGGCCACTATGGGACATAATACTCTGTGCAGGGGCCACTATGGGGCATAATACTATGTGCAGGGCCACTATGGGGATAATACTGTGTGCAGGGGCCACTATGGGGGATAATACTGTGTGCAGGGGCCACTATGGGACATAATACTGTGTGCAGGGGCCACTATGGGACATAATACTGTGTGCAGGGGCCACTATGGGACATAATACTGTGTGCAGGGGCCACTATGGGACATAATACTGTGTGCAGGGGTCACTATGGGACATAATACTGTGTGCAGGGGCCACTATGGGGGATAATACTGTGTGCAGGGGCCACTATGGGACATAATACTGTGTGCAGGGGCCACTATGGGACATAATACTGTGTGCAGGGGTCACTATGGGACATAATACTGTGTGCAGGGGCCACTATGGGACATAATACTATGTGCAGGGGCCACTATGGGGGATAATACTGTGTACAGGGGCCACTATGGGACATAATACTGTGTGCAGGGGCTACTATGGGACATAATACGGTGTGCAGGGGCCACTGTGGGACATAATACTGTGTGCAGGGGCCACTATGGGACATAATACTGTGTGCAGGGGCCACTATGGGACATAATACTCTGTGCAGGGGCCACTATGGGGCATAATACTATGTGCAGGGGCCACTATGGGGGATAATACTGTGTGCAGGGGCCACTATGGGACATAATACTGTGTGCAGGGGCCACTATGGGACATAATACTGTGTGCAGGGGCCACTATGGGGGATAATACTGTGTGCAGGGGCCACTATGGGACATAATACTGTGTGCAGGGACCACTATGGGACATAATACGGTGTGCAGGGGCCACTATGGGACATAATACTGTGTGCAGGGGCCACTATGGGACATAATACTGTGTGCAGGGGCCACTATGGGACATAATACTGTGTGCAGGGGCCACTATGGGACATAATACTATGTGCAGGGGCCACTATGGGGGATAATACTGTGTACAGGGGCCACTATGGGGGATAATACTGTGTGCAGGGGCCACTATGGGACATAATACTCTGTGCAGGGGCCACTATGGGGCATAATACTATGTGCAGGGGCCACTATGGGGGATAATACTGTGTGCAGGGGCCACTATGGGGAAAATACTGTGTGCAGGGGCCACTATGGGGGATAATACTGTGTGCAGGGGCCACTATGGGACATAATACTGTGTGCAGGGGCCACTATGGGACATAATACTGTGTGCAGGGGCCACTATGGGACATAATACTGTGTGCAAGGGGCCACTATGGGCATAATACTGTGTGCAGGGGCCACTATGATACATAATACTATGTGCAGGGGCCACTATGGGGGATAATACTGTGTGCAGGGGCCACTATAGGACATAATACTGTGTGCAGGGGCCACTATGGGGGATAATACTGTGTGCAGGGGCCACTATGGGACATAATACTGTGTGCAGGGGCCACTATGGGACATAATACTGTGTGCAGGGGCCACTATGGGACATAATACTGTGTGCAGGGGCCACTATGGGACATAATACTGTGTGCAGGGGCCACTATGGGACATAATACTGTGTGCAGGGGTCACTATGGGACATAATACTGTGTGCAGGGGCCACTATGGGACATAATACTGTGTGCAGGGGCCACTATGGGACATAATACTGTGTGCAGGGGCCACTATGGGCAATAATACTGTGTGCAGGGGCCACTATTGGACATAATACTGTGTGCAGGGGCCACTATGGGACATAATACTGTGTACAGGGGTCACTATGGGACATAATACTGTATGCAGGGGCCACTATGGGACATAATACTGTGTGCAGGGGCCACTATGGGACATAATACTGTGTGCAGGGGTCACTATGGGACATAATACTGTGTGCAGGGGCCACTATGGGGACATAATACTGTGTGCAGGGGCCACTATGGGACATAATACTGTGTGCAGGGGCCACTATGGGACATAATACTGTGTGCCGGGGCCACTATGGGACATAATACTGTGTGCAGGGGCCACTATGGGACATAATACTGTGTGCAGGAGACACTATGGGGTATAATACTGTGTGCAGGGGCCACTATGGGGACATAATACTCTGTGCAGGGGCCACTATGGGGCATAATACTATGTGCAGGGGCCACTATGGGACATAATACTGTGTGCAGGGGCCACTATGGGACATAATACTGTGTGCAGGGGCCACTATGGGACATAATACTGTGTGCAGGGACCACTATGGGGCATAATACTGTGTGCAGGGGCCACTATGGGACATAATACTGTGTGCAGGGGCCACTATGGGGACATAATACTCTGTGCAGGGGCCACTATGGGGCATAATACTGTGTGCAGGGGCCACTACGGGGACATAATACTCTGTGCAGGGGCCACTATGGGGCATAATACTATGTGCAGGGGCCACTATGGGGCATAATACTATGTGCAGGGTCCACTATGGGGGATAATACTGTGTGCAGGGGCCACTATGGGGGATAATACTATGTGCAGGGGCCGCTATGGGGGATAATACTGTATGCAGGGGCCACTATAGGACATAATACTATGTGCAGGGGCCACTATGGGGGATAATACTGTGTGCAGGGGCCACTATGGGGGATAGTAACTGTGTGCAGGGGCCACTATGGGGCATAATACTGTATGCAGGGGCCACTATAGGACATAATACTGTGTGCAGGGGCCACTATGGGACATAATACTCTGTGCAGGGGCCACTATGGGGCATAATACTGTATGCAGGGGCCACTATAGGACATAATACTGTGTGCGGGGGTCACTATGGGACATAATACTGTGTGCAGGGGCCACTATGGGACATAATACTGTGTGCAGGGGCCACTATGGGACATAATACTGTGTGCAGGGGCCACTATGGGACATAATACTGTATGCAGGGGCCACTATAGGACATAATACTGTGTGCAGGGGCCACTATGGGACATAATACTGTGTGCGGGGGTCACTATGGGACATAATACTGTCTGCAGGGGCCACTATGGGGGATAATACTGTGTGCAGGGGCCACTATGGGACATAATACTGTGTGCAGGGGCCACTATGGGGCATAATACTGTGTGCGGGGGTCACTATGGGACATAATACTGTGTGCAGGGGCCACTATGGGACATAATACTGTGTGCAGGGGCCACTATGGGACATAATACTGTGTGCAGGGGCCACTATGGGGCATAATACTGTGTGCAGGGGCCACTATGGGACATAATACGGTGTGCAGGGGCCACTGTGGGACATAATACTGTGTGCAGGGCCACTATGGGACATAATACTGTGTGCAGGGGCCACTATGGGACATAATACTATGTGCAGGGGCCACTATGGGGGATAATACTGTGTGCAGGGGCCACTATGGGACATAATACTGTGTGCAGGGGCCACTATGGGACATAATACTCTGTGCAGGGGCCACTATGGGGCATAATACTATGTGCAGGGGCCACTATGGGACATAATACTGTGTGCACGGGCCACTATGGGGGATAATACTGTGTGCAGGGGCCACTATGGCGACATAATACTGTGTGCAGGGGCCACTATGGGACATAATACTGTGTGCAGGGGCCACTATGGGACATAATACTGTGTGCAGGGGCCACTATGGGACATAATACTGTGTGCGGGGGTCACTATGGACATAATACTGTGTGCAGGGGCCACTATGGGGATAATACTGTGTGCAGGGGCCACTATGGGACATAATACTGTGTGCAGGGGCCACTATGGGACATAATACTGTGTGCAGGGGCCACTATGGGACATAATACTCTGTGCAGGGGCCACTATGGGGCATAATACTATGTGCAGGGGCCACTATGGGGGATAATACTGTGTGCACGGGCCACTATGGGGATAATACTGTGTGCAGGGGCCACTATGGGACATAATACTGTGTGCAGGGGCCACTATGGGACATAATACTGTGTGCAGGGGCCACTATGGGACATAATACTGTGTGCAGGGGCCACTATGGGACATAATACTGTGTGCAGGGGCCACTATGGGACATAATACTGTGTGCGGGGGTCACTATGGGACATAATACTGTGTGCAGGGGCCACTATGGGGGATAATACTGTGTGCAGGGGCCACTATGGGACATAATACTGTGTGCAGGGGCCACTATGGGACATAATACGGTGTGCAGGGGCCACTGTGGGACATAATACTGTGTGCAGGGGCCACTATGGGACATAATACTGTGTGCAGGGGCCACTATGGGGACATAATACTCTGTGCAGGGGCCACTATGGGGCATAATACTATGTGCAGGGGCCACTATGGGGGATAATACTGTGTGCAGGGGGCCACTATGGGGATAATACTGTGTGCAGGGGCCACTATGGGACATAATACTGTGTGCAGGGGCCACTATGGGACATAATACTATGTGCAGGGGCCACTATGGGACATAATACTGTGTGCAGGGTCACTATGGGACATAATACTCTGTGCAGGGGCCACTATGAGGCATAATACTATGTGCAGGGGCCACTATGGGAGATAATACTGTGTGCAGGGGCCACTATGGGGGATAATACTGTGTGCAGGGGCACTATGGGGGATAATACTGTGTGCAGGGGCCACTATAGGACATAATACTGTGTGCAGGGGCCACTATGGGACATAATACTGTGTGCAGGGGCCACTATGGGACATAATACTGTGTGCAGGGGCCACTATGGGGGATAATACTGTGTGCAGGGGCCACTATGAGACATAATACTGTGTGCAGGGGCCACTATGGGCATAATACTGTGTGCAGGGGCCACTATGGGACATAATACTATGTGCAGGGGCCACTATGGGGGATAATACTGTTTGCAGGGGCCACTATAGGACATAATACTGTGTGCAGGGGCCACTATGGGGGATAATACTGTGTGCAGGGACCACTATGGGACATAATACTGTGTGCAGGGGTCACTATGGGACATAATACTGTGTGCAGGGGCCACTATGGGGGATAATACTGTGTGCAGGGGCCACTATGGGACATAATACTGTGTGCAGGGGCCACTATGGGACATAATACGGTGTGCAGGGGCCACTGTGGGACATAATACTGTGTGCAGGGGCCACTATGGGACATAATACTGTGTGCAGGGCCACTATGGGACATAATACTCTGTGCAGGGCCACTATGGGGCATAATACTATGTGCAGGGGCCACTATGGGGGATAATACTGTGTGCAGGGGCCACTATGGGGGATAATACTGTGTGCAGGGGCCACTATGGGACATAATACTGTGTGCAGGGGCCACTATGGGACATAATACTATGTGCAGGGGCCACTATGGGACATAATACTGTGTGCAGGGGTCACTATGGGACATAATACTCTGTGCAGGGGCCACTATGAGGCATAATACTATGTGCAGGGGCCACTATGGGAGATAATACTGTGTGCAGGGGCCACTATGGGGGATAATACTGTGTGCAGGGGCCACTATGGGGGATAATACTGTGTGCAGGGGCCACTATAGGACATAATACTGTGTGCAGGGGCCACTATGGGACATAATACTGTGTGCAGGGGCCACTATGGGACATAATACTGTGTGCAGGGGCCACTATGGGGGATAATACTGTGTGCAGGGGCCACTATGAGACATAATACTGTGTGCAGGGGCCACTATGGGGCATAATACTGTGTGCAGGGGCCACTATGGGACATAATTACTATGTGCAGGGGCCACTATGGGGGATAATACTGTTTGCAGGGGCCACTATAGGACATAATACTGTGTGCAGGGGCCACTATGGGGGATAATACTGTGTGCAGGGACCACTATGGGACATAATACTGTGTGCAGGGGCCACTATGGGACATAATACTGTGTACAGGGGTCACTATGGGACATAATACTGTGTACAGGGGTCACTATGGGACATAATACTGTATGCAGGGGCCACTATGGGACATAATACTGTGTGCAGGGGCCACTATGGGACATAATACTGTGTGCAGGGGTCACTATGGAACATAATACTGTGTGCTGGGGCCACTATGGACATAATACTGTGTGCAGGGGCCACTATGGGACATAATACTGTGTGCAGGGGCCACTATGGGACATAATACTGTGTGCCGGGGCCACTATGGGACATAATACTGTGTGCAGGGGCCACTATGGGACATATACTGATGTGTGCAGGGGACACTATGGGGGATAATACTGTGTGCAGGGGCCACTATGGGACATAATACTGAGTGCAGGGGCCACTATGGGACATAATACGGTGTGCAGGGGCCACTATGGGACATAATACTGTGTGCAGGGGCCACTATGGGACATAATACTGTGTGCAGGGGCCACTATGGGACATAATACTGTATGCAGGGGCCACTATAGGACATAATACTGTGTGCAGGGGCCACTATGGGACATAATACTGTGTGCGGGGGTCACTATGGGACATAATACTGTGTGCAGGGGCCACTATGGGGGATAATACTGTGTGCAGGAGCCACTATGGGACATAATACTGTGTGCAGGGGCCAATATGGGGATAATACTGTGTGCAGGGGCCACTATGGGACATAATACTGTGTGCAGGGGCCACTATGGGACATAATACTGTGTGCAGGGGCCACTATGGGGGATAATACTGTGTGCAGGGGCCACTATGGGACATAATACTGTGTGCAGGGGCCACTATGGGGCATAATACTGTGTGCAGGGGCCACTATGGGACATAATACTGTGTGCAGGGGCCACTATGGGACATAATACGGTGTGCAGGGGCCACTATGGGACATAATACTGTGTGCAGGGGCCACTATGGGACATAATACTGTGTGCAGGAGCCACTATGGGACATAATACTGTGTGCAGGGGCCACTATGGGACATAATACTATGTGCAGGGGCCACTATGGGGGATAATACTGTGTACAGGGGCCACTATGGGACATAATACTGTGTGCAGGGGCCACTATGGGACATAATACTCTGTGCAGGGGCCACTATGGGGCATAATACTATGTGCAGGGGCCACTATGGGGGATAATACTGTGTGCAGGGGCCACTATGGGGGATAATACTGTGTGCAGGGGCCACTATGGGGGATAATACTGTGTGCAGGGGCCACTATAGGACATAATACTGTGTGCAGGGGCCACTATGGGACATAATACTGTGTGCAGGGGCCACTATGGGACATAATACTGTGTGCAGGGGCCACTATGGGGGATAATACTGTGTGCAGGGGCCACTATGAGACATAATACTGTGTGCAGGGGCCACTATGGGGCATAATACTGTGTGCAGGGGCCACTATGGGACATAATACTATGTGCAGGGGCCACTATGGGGGATAATACTGTTTGCAGGGGCCACTATAGGACATAATACTGTGTGCAGGGGCCACTATGGGGGATAATACTGTGTGCAGGGGCCACTATGGTACATAATACTGTGTGCAGGGGCCACTATGGGACATAATACTGTGTGCAGGGGTCACTATGGGACATAATACTGTGTGCAGGGGCCACTATGGGACATAATACTGTGTGCAGGGGCCACTATGGGACATAATACTGTGTGCAGGGGCCACTATGGGCAATAATACTGTGTGCAGGGACCACTATGGGACATAATACTGTGTGCAGGGGCCACTATGGGACATAATACTGTGTACAGGGGTCACTATGGGACATAATACTGTGTACAGGGGTCACTATGGGACATAATACTGTGTGCAGGGGTCACTATGGGACATAATACTGTGTGCTGGGGCCACTATGGGACATAATACTGTGTGCAGGGGCCACTATGGGACGTAATACTGTGTGCAGGGGCCACTATGGGACATAATACTGTGTGCCGGGGCCACTATGGGACATAATACTGTGTGCAGGGGCCACTATGGGACATAATACTGTGTGCAGGGGACACTATGGGGTATAATACTGTGTGCAGGGGCCACTATGGGACATAATACTGTGTGCAGGAGACACTATGGGGTATAATACTGTGTGCAGGGGCCACTATGGGACATAATACTCTGTGCAGGGGCCACTATGGGGCATAATACTATGTGCAGGGGCCACTATGGGACATAATACTGTGTGCAGGGGCCACTATGGGACATAATACTGTGTGCAGGGGCCACTATGGGGCATAATACTGTGTGCAGGGGCCACTATGGGGACATAATACTCTGTGCAGGGGCCACTATGGGGACATAATACTCTGTGCAGGGGCCACTATGGGGCATAATACTGTGTGCAGGGGCCACTACGGGGACATAATACTCTGTGCAGGGGCCACTATGGGGCATAATACTATGTGCAGGGGCCACTATGGGGCATAATACTATGTGCAGGGGCCACTATGGGGGATAATACTGTGTGCAGGGGCCACTATGGGGGATAATACTATGTGCAGGGGCCACTATGGGGGATAATACTGTATGCAGGGGCCACTATAGGACATAATACTGTGTGCGGGGGTCACTATGGGACATAATACTGTGTGCAGGGGCCACTATGGGACATAATACTGTGTGCAGGGGCCACTATGGGACATAATATTGTGTGCAGGGGCCACTATGGGACATAATACTGTATGCAGGGGCCACTATAGGACATAATACTGTGTGCAGGGGCCACTATGGGACATAATACTGTGTGCGGGGGTCACTATGGGACATAATACTGTCTGCAGGGGCCACTATGGGGGATAATACTGTGTGCAGGGGCCACTATGGGACATAATACTGTGTGCAGGGGCCACTATGGGGCATAATACTGTGTGCAGGGGCCACTATGGGACATAATACGGTGTGCAGGGGCCACTGTGGGACATAATACTGTGTGCAGGGGCCACTATGGGACATAATACTGTGTGCAGGGGCCACTATGGGACATAATACTATGTGCAGGGGCCACTACGGGGGATAATACTGTGTGCAGGGGCCACTATGGGGGATAATACTGTGTGCAGGGGCCACTATGGGACATAATACTCTGTGCAGGGGCCACTATGGGGCATAATACTATGTGCAGGGGCCACTATGGGGGATAATACTGTGTGCAGGGGCCACTATGGGGGATAATACTGTGTGCAGGGGCCACTATGGGACATAATACTGTGTGCAGGGGCCACTATGGGACATAATACTGTGTGCAGGGGCCACTATGGGACATAATACTGTGTGCAGGGGCCACTATGGGACATAATACTGTGTGCAGGGGTCACTATGGGACATAATACTGTGTGCAGGGGCCACTATGGGGGATAATACTGTGTGCAGGGGCCACTATGGGACATAATACTGTGTGCAGGGGCCACTATGGGACATAATACTGTGTGCAGGGGTCACTATGGGACATAATACTGTGTGCAGGGGCCACTATGGGACATAATACTATGTGCAGGGGCCACTATGGGGGATAATACTGTGTACAGGGGCCACTATGGGACATAATACTGTGTGCAGGGGCTACTATGGGACATAATACGGTGTGCAGGGGCCACTGTGGGACATAATACTGTGTGCAGGGGCCACTATGGGACATAATACTGTGTGCAGGGGCCACTATGGGACATAATACTCTGTGCAGGGGCCACTATGGGGCATAATACTATGTGCAGGGGCCACTATGGGGGATAATACTGTGTGCAGGGGCCACTATGGGACATAATACTGTGTGCAGGGGCCACTATGGGACATAATACTGTGTGCAGGGGCCACTATGGGGGATAATACTGTGTGCAGGGGCCACTATGGGACATAATACTGTGTGCAGGGACCACTATGGGACATAATACGGTGTGCAGGGGCCACTATGGGACATAATACTGTGTGCAGGGGCCACTATGGGACATAATACTGTGTGCAGGGGCCACTATGGGACATAATACTATGTGCAGGGGCCACTATGGGGGATAATACTGTGTACAGGGGCCACTATGGGGGATAATACTGTGTGCAGGGGCCACTATGGGACATAATACTCTGTGCAGGGGCCACTATGGGGCATAATACTATGTGCAGGGGCCACTATGGGGGATAATACTGTGTGCAGGGGCCACTATGGGGGAAAATACTGTGTGCAGGGGCCACTATGGGGGATAATACTGTGTGCAGGGGCCACTATGGGACATAATACTGTGTGCAGGGGCCACTATGGGACATAATACTGTGTGCAGGGGCCACTATGGGACATAATACTGTGTGCAGGGGCCACTATGGGGCATAATACTGTGTGCAGGGGCCACTATGATACATAATACTATGTGCAGGGGCCACTATGGGGGATAATACTGTGTGCAGGGGCCACTATAGGACATAATACTGTGTGCAGGGGCCACTATGGGGGATAATACTGTGTGCAGGGGCCACTATGGGACATAATACTGTGTGCAGGGGCCACTATGGGACATAATACTGTGTGCAGGGGCCACTATGGGACATAATACTGTGTGCAGGGGCCACTATGGGACATAATGCTGTGTGCAGGGGCCACTATGGGACATAATACTGTGTGCAGGGGTCACTATGGGACATAATACTGTGTGCAGGGGCCACTATGGGACATAATACTGTGTGCAGGGGCCACTATGGGACATAATACTGTGTGCAGGGGCCACTATGGGCAATAATACTGTGTGCAGGGGCCACTATTGGACATAATACTGTGTGCAGGGGCCACTATGGGACATAATACTGTGTACAGGGGTCACTATGGGACATAATACTGTATGCAGGGGCCACTATGGGACATAATACTGTGTGCAGGGGCCACTATGGGACATAATACTGTGTGCAGGGGTCACTATGGGACATAATACTGTGTGCAGGGGCCACTATGGGACATAATACTGTGTGCAGGGGCCACTATGGGACATAATACTGTGTGCAGGGGCCACTATGGGACATAATACTGTGTGCCGGGGCCACTATGGGACATAATACTGTGTGCAGGGGCCACTATGGGACATAATACTGTGTGCAGGAGACACTATGGGGTATAATACTGTGTGCAGGGGCCACTATGGGACATAATACTCTGTGCAGGGGCCACTATGGGGCATAATACTATGTGCAGGGGCCACTATGGGACATAATACTGTGTGCAGGGGCCACTATGGGACATAATACTGTGTGCAGGGGCCACTATGGGACATAATACTGTGTGCAGGGACCACTATGGGGCATAATACTGTGTGCAGGGGCCACTATGGGACATAATACTGTGTGCAGGGGCCACTATGGGGACATAATACTCTGTGCAGGGGCCACTATGGGGCATAATACTGTGTGCAGGGGCCACTACGGGGACATAATACTCTGTGCAGGGGCCACTATGGGGCATAATACTATGTGCAGGGGCCACTATGGGGCATAATACTATGTGCAGGGTCCACTATGGGGGATAATACTGTGTGCAGGGGCCACTATGGGGGATAATACTATGTGCAGGGGCCGCTATGGGGGATAATACTGTATGCAGGGGCCACTATAGGACATAATACTATGTGCAGGGGCCACTATGGGGGATAATACTGTGTGCAGGGGCCACTATGGGGGATAGTACTGTGTGCAGGGGCCACTATGGGGCATAATACTGTATGCAGGGGCCACTATAGGACATAATACTGTGTGCAGGGGCCACTATGGGACATAATACTCTGTGCAGGGGCCACTATGGGGCATAATACTGTATGCAGGGGCCACTATAGGACATAATACTGTGTGCGGGGGTCACTATGGGACATAATACTGTGTGCAGGGGCCACTATGGGACATAATACTGTGTGCAGGGGCCACTATGGGACATAATACTGTGTGCAGGGGCCACTATGGGACATAATACTGTATGCAGGGGCCACTATAGGACATAATACTGTGTGCAGGGGCCACTATGGGACATAATACTGTGTGCGGGGGTCACTATGGGACATAATACTGTCTGCAGGGGCCACTATGGGGGATAATACTGTGTGCAGGGGCCACTATGGGACATAATACTGTGTGCAGGGGCCACTATGGGGCATAATACTGTGTGCGGGGGTCACTATGGGACATAATACTGTGTGCAGGGGCCACTATGGGACATAATACTGTGTGCAGGGGCCACTATGGGACATAATACTGTGTGCAGGGGCCACTATGGGGCATAATACTGTGTGCAGGGGCCACTATGGGACATAATACGGTGTGCAGGGGCCACTGTGGGACATAATACTGTGTGCAGGGGCCACTATGGGACATAATACTGTGTGCAGGGGCCACTATGGGACATAATACTATGTGCAGGGGCCACTATGGGGGATAATACTGTGTGCAGGGGCCACTATGGGACATAATACTGTGTGCAGGGGCCACTATGGGACATAATACTCTGTGCAGGGGCCACTATGGGGCATAATACTATGTGCAGGGGCCACTATGGGACATAATACTGTGTGCACGGGCCACTATGGGGGATAATACTGTGTGCAGGGGCCACTATGGGACATAATACTGTGTGCAGGGGCCACTATGGGACATAATACTGTGTGCAGGGGCCACTATGGGACATAATACTGTGTGCAGGGGCCACTATGGGACATAATACTGTGTGCGGGGGTCACTATGGGACATAATACTGTGTGCAGGGGCCACTATGGGGGATAATACTGTGTGCAGGGGCCACTATGGGACATAATACTGTGTGCAGGGGCCACTATGGGACATAATACTGTGTGCAGGGGCCACTATGGGACATAATACTGTGTGCAGGGGCCACTATGGGACATAATACTGTGTGCAGGGGTCACTATGGGACATAATACTGTGTGCAGGGGCCACTATGGGGGATAATACTGTGTGCACGGGCCACTATGGGGGATAATACTGTGTGCAGGGGCCACTATGGGACATAATACTGTGTGCAGGGGCCACTATGGGACATAATACTGTGTGCAGGGGCCACTATGGGACATAATACTGTGTGCAGGGGCCACTATGGGACATAATACTGTGTGCAGGGGCCACTATGGGACATAATACTGTGTGCGGGGGTCACTATGGGACATAATACTGTGTGCAGGGGCCACTATGGGGGATAATACTGTGTGCAGGGGCCACTATGGGACATAATACTGTGTGCAGGGGCCACTATGGGACATAATACTCTGTGCAGGGGCCACTATGGGGCATAATACTATGTGCAGGGGCCACTATGGGGGATAATACTGTGTGCAGGGGCCACTATGGGGGATAATACTGTGTGCCGGGGCCACTATGGGACATAATACTGTGTGCAGGGGCCACTATGGGACATAATACGGTGTGCAGGGGCCACTGTGGGACATAATACTGTGTGCAGGGGCCACTATGGGACATAATACTGTGTGCAGGGGCCACTATGGGACATAATACTCTGTGCAGGGGCCACTATGGGGCATAATACTATGTGCAGGGGCCACTATGGGGGATAATACTGTGTGCAGGGGCCACTATGGGGGATAATACTGTGTGCAGGGGCCACTATGGGACATAATACTGTGTGCAGGGGCCACTATGGGACATAATACAGGAGGTGCCTGGGGATACTACAGCCATTATCATCCATCCTTCCGGCCTCCACTCTCTGTATCTGCCCCTGAGGACTATCGGAGACTTGGCAGAGCGGACTCCATCCACTGCGGTCTCCTCTGTGACCGGTTAGGGCTCCATCCTCACCACATTGCTATATACATATTTGTATTTCTTGCTGTATACTTGTATAAATGTCTTCTGTAATTTTAGAAGTAAATAATACAGGAGTAGATTGTTCTCTCTTGGACGTTTGTCATATTTTAATCATCTTCAGTCACCAGCTGAGCCCCGGTCTAAATCCAGAGCACATTGAGATGTATTGTAGTGTACTGTATATAAGGAGGGGGAGATGCAGACATCTGCAGCCTTGTCCTCTGCTCTACACCATGTCTCATGACCCTGCGCTCTATGACCCCCTGCTCCTGCTCTGTGTTATATTGGGGTACACAGTCATATCTGGGGGTGTTACGTACAAGTCTCCTCTCCCAGCACACACTATGACTGTCCTGTTCCTTGTCCTGGTTCTGTACGTGACACATTGTAGGTCCCAGAATCCACCACCAGCCTGTGATCTGCGCCTGGTGAGGACCATTGAGGACTACGAATATTTCCAGGACGGAGACGTCATTATCGGAGGAGTTTTCACCGTCAATTATTTTATTAACCAGTTGGTGGTCGACGGTTTTCCCTCTGATTACTTTTGTTTGAGGTAAGTGTCATGTCTGAGGTCCACACCTTAAGGACTTTCTGAGGTCCACATCTTCTGAACTATCTCAGGTCCGTCCACATCTTCTGAACTATCTCAGGTCCGTCCACATCTTCTGAACTATCTCAGGTCCGTCCACATCTTCTGCACTTTCTACAGATCTTGGTGCAGATATAGTGGAATGAGATTCAGAGTTACCGTTTGCAGCTTGGTCTTTGTGTCTCCTTTCTTCTTGCTCTATTGTATGGAGAGGAACAAGCTCAGACACTAATTATAACTTTCATTGAGGTTTGGACTGAGATTTGGTCTCGTATAGCATTCCTATTGTTGTGTATAGGCCGATCCTGTAATCTGTAGGGGGGAGGGGGAGACACATTACAAGTACTGAGCGCAGAGCTGCAGATAGTGTGTAACAGCGCTGCATTCATTGTATATACAGTCCTATGAAAAAGTTTGGGCACCCCTCTTAATCTTAATCATTTTTAGTTCTAAATATTTTGGTGTTTGCAGCAGCCATTTCAGTTTGATATATCTAATAACTGATGGACACAGTAATATTTCAGGATTGAAATGAGGTTTATTGTACTAACAGAAAATGTGCAATATGCATTAAACCAAAATTTGACCGGTGCAAAAGTATGGGCACCTCAACAGAAAAGTGACATTAATATTTAGTAGATCCTCCTTTTGCAAAGATAACAGCCTCTAGTCGCTTCCTGTAGCTTTTAATCAGTTCCTGGATAAAGGTATTTTGGACAAACAATTCAAGTTCAGTTAAGTTAGATGGTCGCCGAGCATGGACAGCCCGCTTCAAATCATCCCACAGATGTTCAATGATATTCAGGTCTGGGGACTGGGATGGCCATTCCAGAACATTGTAATTGTTCCTCTGCATGAATGCCTGAGGATTTGGAGCGGTGTTTTGGATCATTGTCTTGCTGAAATATCCATCCCCGGCGTAACTTCAACTTCGTCACTGATTCTTGAACATTATTCTCAAGAATCTGCTGATACTGAGTGGAATCCATGCGACCCTCAACTTTAACAAGATTCCCGATGCCGGCATTGGCCACACAGCCCCAAAGCATGATGGAACCTCCACCAAATTTTACAGTGGGTAGCATGTGTTTTTCTTGGAATGCTGTTTCTTTTTGGACGCCATGCATAACGCCTTTTTTTTATAACCAAACAACTCAATTTTTGTTTCCAAAATGAAGCTGCCTTGTCCAAATGTGCTTTTTCATACCTCAGGCAACTCTATTTGTGGCGTACGTGCAGAAACGGCTTCTTTCTCATCACTCTCCCATACAGCTTCTATTTGTGCAAAGTGCGCTGTATAGTTGACCGATGCACAGTGACACCATCTGCAGCAAGATGATGCTGCAGCTCTTTGGAGGTGTCTGTGGATTGTCCTTGACTGTTCTCACCATTCTTCTTCTCTGCCTTTCTGATATTTTTCTTGGCCTGCCACTTCTGGGCTTAACAAGAACTGTCCCTGTGCTCTTCCATTTCCTTACTATGTTCCTCACAGTGGAAACTGACAGGTTAAATCTCTGAGACAACTTTTTGTATCCTTCCCCTGAACAACTATGTTGAACAATCTTTGTTTTCAGATCATTTGAGAGAGGGCTGTCCATGTTCGGCGACCATCAAACTTAACTGAACTTGAATTGTTTTGTAGAAAGAAATGGTCCAAAATCCCTTCATCCAGGAACTGATTAAAAGCTACAGGAAGCGACTAGAGGCTGTTATCTTTGCAAAAGGAGGATCTACTAAATATTAATGTCACTTTTCTGTTGAGGTGCCCATATTTTTGCACCGGTCAAATTTTGGTTTAATGCATATTGCGCATTTTCTGTTAGTACAATAAACCTCATTTCAATCCTGAAATATTACTGTGTCCATCAGTTATTAGATAGATCAAACTGAAATGGCTGTTGCAAACACCAAAATATTTAGAACTAAAAATGATTAAGATTAATAGGGGTGCCCAAACTTTTTCATAGGACTGTATATATCACAGTCTATCCTACAGATCAGTATTCGATACATTGCCATCCACTTCCCATTGAGTGCCATGCAGAAATAGTGCCAGGTTGTGCCCACAGAAATAGTCAAAGTGGCCCCAGGATAATAAAAAGTTGTAGAATTTTCCAATATATTTTCTGTATCAAGTCCTTGAGGTTTTCTAGATTTCTGCTTGTGTTCATTCTGCTTCATTCTAGGTGATATAAGTCTATGGTCATGTGATATACAGATACACATGACATCACATGACCATGGACCGTATATCCCATGACCATGGACTGATTTGTATCCCCTGGAATTAAGCAGAATGGACACAACAAGCAGAGATCTAGAAAACCTCAAGGAATCGATACAGAAAGTACATTGGAAAATTGCAGGACTTCTCATTGTACAAACAGTAACATTTCTCAGAAACTGGACAACCCCTTTAATTCCCCATTATGAGAATCTGAAGACAGAAAACTAACATTTTGCCAGAAGTATTCCGAGCCTTTATTCGGTACTCGGTTGCAGCAGCTTTGGCAGGGATTACAGCCTTCAGTCTTCCTGGATATGAAGCTACAAGGTTGGGACTCCTGGGTTTGTGAATTTTTTGCATTTTCAGGTTTCGTCAGAGATTTTTGATTGGGTTCAGGGCTCTGGCTGGGTCACTCGTGGACATTCATAGAATTGAACTCCTATGTTGTCTTGGTTGTCTGCTTAGGGTCATTGTCCTGTTAGAAGGGGAACCTTTGGCCCAGTCTGAGGTCCAGAGCGCTCTGGATCAGGTCTTCATTAAGAATCTCTCTGTACTCGATCCTACAACTCTGACCCTCACCCCAACTTCCTCAACCACACAATATTGCCACCACCATGTTTCACCATAGCGGTGACTTTGGGTAGGTGATGAGCACTATATGGTCTGCTCCAGACATAATGACGTAATGTGTAGAATTGAGTCCAGAAAGATCAATCTTGGTGTCATCAGACCAGAGAATCCTGTTCTTCTCACAGAGTCTTCTAGGTCTTGTTTTATTCTTGTTAATATTTTGCAAACTCCGGTGATTTTCACGTGTCTTTTACTGGGGAGAGGTTTGTTCCTGCCCACTCTGCCGTAAAGCCCTGGTTGGTGGAGGACCGTAGTGATGATTGACCTTCCAGAAATTTTTACCAGGATCTTTGAAGCTCGGCCAGAGTGACCACTGGGTTCTTGGTCACCTCTTTTGCCAAGGTCCTCCTTAAGTTTGGTGGGGTGGCCAGGTCTAGGAAGAGTCTTGGTTGTTCCAAATTTCTTCCATTCAATTATGATCAGAACAACCAGCCATGAGAACATCCCTTTACAATCACAGTCATTCTTGTCTGACAAATGGTATAATTATTAGGGCTGAGCCGATCTTGAGATTTCAGGATCGATTTTAAAATCTGATTTCCGATCATTTTCCAGCCAATCCCGTTCGTGAAATTTGCTCGTTCGCTGATCAGAATCCAGTCTTTTCTGATCCCGATCGCTCAACCCTAGTCAATGCTTCTTTATGGGAAAAGTCACTTTTAGGGTTGAGCCGATCTTGAGATAACCTCCGACCTCGATCCTGCTGGAAAAGATCGGGATCGGAATTCCAATCGCGATCGTGAAATTTACTCGATTGCCTATCTGAATCCGATCTTTTCCAATCCCGTACGCTTAACCCTAATAATTATACATTGACATTTAGTTACTCTTACAACATCACGTGGTCGATGATTATACCATCTATGTCAATGCCAAAAACTCTTAGCAAAAAACTTTTTAGTACCTTTGCTTGGTTTCTTAATTTTACACTTTGTTGGGACCACGTTTAAAGGTTTCTCATGTTGTACCACCAAAACATAATGTATTGTCCCCTCGAGTAGCCCTCACATAATGTCCCCTGCCCCTCAATGACCATAGTTACAACACAAAGTAATTGTCATCTAACACCGTTCCCATGGAGTTGCCTTCAGGTTCTGGCTAAAATGCGGGAATGTCCTACTACCATAGTGTCCATACCAGGACCTCACAACCATAGATTCTGGTGTAGATGAACTATTTGCCCTATGTTTAAAGCCTGTCCTGATAAAGATCAGAAAAACCAGTGACACTTATCTTTGGAAATTGCTCTGTTGGCTCGATGAGATGTGGATTTGGGTGGATTATGTTTCATTGCTTAGACCCATCTGGTCCAAAGTCTATATGTGTATCTTCCCTAGGAAAAGTATAATATTTATGTTTTGTATCGGACCAACCTTCTTTCTCACACTATCACATATAACATTTTCTGTTGTCTCCACAGACCCATACCTCAGTATTACAAGGATCTTCTCACTTTCCGTTTTGCCATTGAGGAAATAAACCAAGATCAGACAATCTTACCCAATATCTCCCTGGGATATCACATATATGACTCCTGCTCTGATAGTAAGAAAGCTGTGAAAAGTGTCCTCCAGATATTATCAGGACCCGGAGTGACCGTCCCCAATTATTCCTGTACCGGGCAGAGGAACGTAGCTGGTTTTATAGGAGATCAGGGATCAGCGACGACAGTGTCCATGGCCCAGATACTGGCAATATACCGATACTCCCAGGTAGGTGGAACCTCAAAACCTCAGTCTCAATGGAGAACCACAATACCAGCGTCAGTTCCTCACTTGCATTTTGACTAGGGTTGAGCCGATCTTGAGATTTCAGGATCAATTTTAAAATCCGATTTCCGATCATTTTCCAACCGATCCCTATCGTGATCGTGAAATTTGCTTGATCGATGATCGGAATTTGATTTTGCCTGATCCAGATCGCTCAACCCTAACTGTCTATTATATATACATTAGGGTTGAGCCCATCTTGAGATTTCAAAATCCGATTTCCGATCATTTTCCAGCCGATCGCGATTGTGAAATTTGCTTGATCGCCGATCGGGATCTGATCTTTCTCGATCCCGATCGCTCAACCCTAATTTTGACTGGCACTTTCAAGGCTCATGTCCAACTCAATTCAAGAAAAGTTACACAAGAGAACAAAGATCATATATCAGAAGGTGAACGTTACACAGGTCAGTGGCTCCTCATTTCCTCGGTCTTAAAAAACCAAGCTCACCAAATTAGAATTTTCATCCATGTTGATGTCACATCATAGTGGCCACGTGCATGTGACGTGACCTTGCTTGGATGCTCTACATATATAGAACTACATAAAAACAATTAGAAGATCTATCTAGGTGGGAATTTTACCTACCTCCACTGTTTAATTTAAAAAAAAACACACCTTTAGACAACCTGTTGCCAACCTCTTGTGGGTCTGCTGAATCTTATCTCCATAAGGGTCGGTAGATATCACTTTCTTGAATATACGCCCATTGTATTCATGTCATTCATGGCCTTTATGTCTTCAGACCTTTCTGTTACTGACTCAGAATTGATATGTCTTCTACAATAATGACCCTTAGTTCACTCTGGCCTCAGATTTGACGTTTATGGACATTGTTCCAAGTGCCAAGCTCTTCCTGGTCCCCTAAAGATTTAGCTATTGCTTTCTGTACATGGTATGTCCTTTCTCCCTTGATAGTGATGGGAGATCTATCTTGGCTTTGCAAGTTTTGGTTGAGACAACCTGGTTTGGTCCAAACCAGAAATACTATTTGGGGACATCGTGCTCATGTGATTACATATTATTTTATATAATTGGTATTTGTAGATCAGCTACGGAGCAACAAGTTCAAGTCTAAATAACCGAAACTTCTACCCAACTTTTTACCGGACTAGTCAAAGTGCCAGGATCAGTTATTTGGTGCTATCTAAGATGATCAAGTTCTTTAGATGGACGTGGGTTGGGATTATATCCTCAGAGGATGACAGCGGTAATGAGGAGATTCAGATGTTGATGCAATATCTGACCATAGATGGACTCTGTGTGGCCTACACCATTAAAGTGAAATATCAGAAAAGCAACATCTTAGACTTTGATAGGAGAACCATGAAGACGATTAGGACGTCATCAGCCCAGGTTATAATCCTGTGTGGGACGTATACTCCACTCCTTGCAGATTGGTTACATACTGTACGAGATGTTCTCCGGGATAAGACTCTGGTCTTCGGGCCTGCTTTTGCTCAAAATACATTTGTTATGGAACATCACCGAGAAGCATTTCATGGTAGTTTGGCTCTTGAACCTTCTCCTCTGCTGATACCAGACATGAGAAGCTTCTATGAAAGTTTCCAGACCATAAGTCATCCAGAAGATAAGTTACTGGCTCATATATGGTTGGTGAACCTGCACTGTTTATCCAGAGATCCTCGAATGAATAAATACCATCAAATTTTCTATAATGTAACTCTTCATAACTGTACTGGCAGAGAACGGGTCACAGATTTTTATAGTTTTCAAGGTAAAGGCCTCTATGACCAAGTGTATAAAGCTGTGTATATATTGGCCCGGGCTCTACATGATCTTCACATGTCTACAGACCGATGGTCTACTAAGAAAATGAGTCTTCTTCATAGAAACAAGCACCGGGTAAGATCTGTGACGGACAAGTCTCAAAGCATATATAGTCATGGAAAAACAAAGTCCACCCACTTGGAACGCTCTACTTTTACATATCAGGATATAATAAAATCCATCTGGTCTTAAAGGGAGTCTGTCACTAGAACCCATCATATCAACCCAACCCTGAAGATAGATAGATTGGGGTCACCGGAATCAAGCAGTGTGAATCGTTGCTTCCATTGTCAAAATATCACAATTTTAGTCAAATGAGTTATTTAGAGTAACAATGGTGTTGGCATTGCTCAGAAGGGGTAAACGACAAGGCCCTCATTGCTCCAGAGACGTGTCCTCTTTTGGTCGGTGATTCATTGAAATCACGCCCACGGATCTGAGAATATCACGGGCACCAGTAAGGGGGATTCTTTGAAATTATTCAACCTAAATATTTCAAATTTTTCCATTTTTAAGGGTTTCGCCAATAAATTGGAGTAACTAAAGTTGAGGACTGGTAATGTAGGCCAGGTCTGTATAGACATGGACAACCCAACAGCTTCTTCATTGTCCATTGATTTCACAATTGGTCTTAGGAGATTTCCTCGTCTGGGTTGTCAATGACTAGAGATGAGCGAACACTAAAGTGTTCGAGGTTCGAAATCCGTTTCAAACAGCCGCTCACTGTTCAAGTGTTTGAACGGGTTTCGAACCCCATTATAGTCTATGGGGAACAGATACTCGTTAAGGGGGAAACCCAAATCCGTCTCAGGAGGGGTCACCAAGTCCACTATGACACCACAGGAAATGATGCCAACACCTCTGGAATGACACTGCGACAGCAGGGGAAGCATGCCTGGGGGCATCTAACACACCAAAGACCCTCTATTACCCCAACATCACAGCCTAACAACTACACACTTTACACACTCAATAACACCTCTCTGACAGTAGGAAAACACCTTGAAACATGTGTATTTGACACTTGCAGTGAGGAGAGCTTGTCACTAGCAGTGAATTTGGCCCTTGTAGTGAGTTGAGGTTGGCACCAACATTGTTTTTGAAAATCAGGGTGGATTGAGCCTCTAACCAGCAGAGTTTGGGAAAATTCATGGCAGAAGGAGCCTCTAAACACCCCAGTTTGGGGAAATTCATGGTGGAGGGAGCCTCTAACTAGCACAGTTTTGTGAAATTCATGGTGGAAGGAGCCTCTAACCAGCACAGTTTGGGGAAATTCATGGTGGAGGGAGCCTCTAACCAGCCCAGTTTGGGGAAATTCATGCTGGAGGGAGCCTCTAACCAGCCCAGTTTGGGGAAATTCATGGTGGAAGGAGCCTCTAACCAGCCCAGTTTGGGGAAATTCATGGTGGAGGGAGCCTCTAACCAGCCCAGTTTTGTGAAATTCATGGTGGAGGGAGCCTCTAACCAGCACAGTTTGGGGAAATTCATGGTGGAGGGAGGCTCTAACCAGCACAGTTTTGTGAAATTCATGGTGGAAGGAGCCTCTAACCAGAAGAGTTGTGGGAAATCAGGGTGGAGAGAGCCTCTAACCAGCAGAGTTGTGGGAAATCAGGGTGGAGAGAGTCTCTAACCAGCAGAGTTGTTGGAAATCAGGGTGGAGGGAGCCTCTAACCAGCAGAGTTGTGGGAAATCAGGGTGCAGGGAGCCTCTAACCAGCAGAGTTGTGGGAAATCAGGGTGGAGGGAGCCTAGTAGTAGCAGAATTGTGCAACGCTTATGGTGGATGAGTATGAGGATGCAGAGGAATTGGAGAGGTTGAGCACAGACATGGAGTTTCATGTTGGGGTGCTTTACACAGGTGGGCACGAAAATTAAGGCTCTATCCAGTGGTGGTTCATTTTTATCAAAGTGAGCCGGTTGGCACTCTCAGCTGACAGACGGGTGCGCTTGTCAGTGATGATGCCACCGACTGCACTGAACACCCTCTCAGATAGGACACTGGCGGCAGGACAGGACAGCACCTCCAAGGCATATAGGGCAAGTTCAAGCCACAGGTCCAACTTCGACACCCAATACGTGTAGGGTGCAGAGGGATCGGAGAGGACAGGGCTGTGGTCAGAAAGGTATTCCCGCAACATGCGCCTATACTTCTCACGCCTGGTGACACTAGGACACTCAGTGGCGGTACTATGGCGAGGGGGTGCCATCAAGGTGTCCCAGACCTTAGACAGTGTGCCCCTTGTTTGTGTGGACCGGTGAGCACTTGGTCGCCTACTGGAGGAACTGCCCTCCCTGCCACCAATGTCACATGCTGGAAACATCTCCATCATATTCTGCACCAATTGCTTGTGGCAAGCATTGATGCGATTGGCCCTCCCCTCTACCGGAATAAAAGACGAGATGTTGTTTATATACCGGGGGTCAAGGATAGCAAAGATCCAGTACTGGTTGTCCTCCATGAATTTGACAATACGCTTGTCAGTTGTAAAGCACCCCAACATGAACTCAGCCATGTCTGCCACAGTGTTAGTTGGCATGACTCCTCTGGCCCCACCGGAAAGTTCAATCTCCATTTCCTCCTCATCCTCCATGTCTACCCATCCACGCTGCAACAATGGGACGATTCGAAGTTGCCCGGAAGCCTCCTGTATCACCATCACATCATCGGACAGCTCTTCTTCCTCCTCCTCCTCTTCCTCCATTAAACGCGATGAAGCGGACAGATGTGTGGACCTACCGTATTTTACGGACTATAAGGCGCACTGGACTATAAGCCGCATTGCCCATGAGCGCCTTATAGTTCGTCTCGGTTCATATATAAGGTGCACCGGACTATAAGCCGCAGTCCGGTGCGCATTATATGTTATTGAAAGCGGCGGCAGGCAGACTTTGCCAGCGGCCGCTTAACCCCCCGCGTGCCAGCCGCTTCTATTGGAAGCGCTCGTCAGGCGAGGAGGGGCTCTATCAGCAAAATCATGCTGATAGAGCCCAACCGTAAAAGTTAGATTAAACTACCCCCCCCCCCCCCCGTGTTAAAATAAAAGCCTGAAACAGAATGTGAAACTTACCGAGCGGTGCAGGGTGGGCGGGCATTCAGGCCTCCTCTTCCTCCGATGTTCCGTCCTCCTCCTCCGCCGCTCGCTGAGAATGGCCTGGGCGCATGCGCAGTAGTAGAAGCATTATGATATTGCGCATGCGCCCAGGCCATTAGTTCGCGAGCGCCGGAGGAAGTGGTCAGGACATCGGAGGAAGAGGAGGCCTGAATGCCCGCCCGCCCGCCCTGCACCGCTCGGTAAGTTTCACGTTCTGTTTCAGGCCGGCGTGACAGCAGGGCTGCCGGACACTTCCCATTCATTTCTATGGGAGCTGGCATGCGAGCGCTCCCCATAGAAATGAATGGACTGCTTTTTTCCATTCATTTCTATGGGGAGCGCTCGCATGCCGGCTCCCATAGAAATGAATGGGAAGTGTCTGTCCATTCATTTCTATGGGGAGCGCTCGCATGCCGGCTCCCATAGAACTGAATAGGAAGTGTCCGGCAGCCCGGCTGTAACACCGGCGTGTACGGCTGTGATACACGCCGGCGTTCCGTAGTGTGAATGCACCCTTACGGTGCCTTTTATGTATGTATGGAAGCGGCATGCAGACTTTGCCGCCGCTTCCATCCATATATAAGGCGCACTGGACTATAAGCCGCACTTACGATTTCTGAGGAAATCGTAGGTTTTTATGTGCGCCTTATAGTCCGGAAAATACGGTACTCTCCAGCTGTGACGGATCGGATGCTATCCCTGACTCCTCTGTGTGATCTGAGTTATCCCTGATGTCAATCAGGGATTCTCTCAGCACACACAAGAGCGGGATTGTAAGGCTCACCATCGCATCTTCAGAGCTCACCCTCCTTGTGGACTCCTCAAACACCCGTAGGATGTCACAAAAGTCTCTCATCCATGGCCACTCATGGATGAGAAACTGAGGCAGCTGACTTTGTGGCACCCTAGGGTTTTGTAGCTGGTATTCCATCAAAGGTCTCTGCTGCTCAACCACTCTATTCAACATCTGAAACGTTGAGTTCCAGCGTGTAGGGACGTCGCACAAAAGCCGGTGTTGTGGCACATGCAGGCGTTGCTGGAGAGATTTTAAGCTAGCAGCGGCTACTGTCGACATGCGCCGCACTTTCACCAGTAGCTCCGGAACATTTGGGTACCTCTTTAGGAAACGTTGCACCACTAGGTTGAAGACGTGGGCCAGGCATGGAACATGTTGGAGTCCGGCAAGCTCCAGAGCTTCTACCAGGTTCCAGACGTTATCACAAACGACCATGCCTGGGCCCAGGTGCAGCGGCTCAAACCATATTGCCGTCTCATCGAGGAGGGCATCCCTCACCTCGGAGGCAGTGTGCTGTCTGTCCCCCAAGCTGATCAGCTTCAGCACGGCCTGCTGATGTCTACCAACGCCAGTGCTGCAACTTTTCCAACTCGTAGCTGGGGTCAATCTAACAGTGGAGGAGGAGGCGGTGGAGGAGGAGGAGGAGGAGGAGGGTGTTCTTCCCGTGTCCCTGCCAGGAATGTTAGGCAGGGAGACGAGGTACACCGGGCCAGTTTGGGAAGCAGTCCCAGCCTCAACTACATTCACCCAGTGTGCCGTCAGTGAAATGTAGCGTCCCTGTTCGCATGCACTTGTCCACGCGTCGGTGGTCAAGTGGACCTTTGTGCAAAGCGCGGAACTAAGGGCCCGCCTGATGTTGAGTGACACGTGCTGGTGCAAGGCGGGGACGGCACACCAGGAGAAGTAGTGACGGCTAGGGACGGCATAGCGAGGTGCCGCAGTTGCCATCAGGTCCAGGAAGGCGGGAGTTTCAACAAGCCGGAACGCCAACATCTCCTGGGCCAGCAGTTTAGCGATGTTGGCGTTCAAGGCTTGCGCGTGTGGGTGGTTAGCGGTGTATTTCTGCCGGCGCTCCAATGTCTGAGAGATGGTGGGCTGTTGTAAAGAAGCGCCTGATGGTGCCTTTGATGGTGCAGGAGAAGGAGATAAGACAGGAACAGGGGAGGATGAGGGAGAAGCCAACAAAGTGGCGGAGGCAGATGAAGTGGTGTCCTGGCTCGTCCTCTGGAGTGCATCGCCAGCACTGTGAGCAGTGTCAGAGGCAGAGGCAGAGGCAGTGGCAGTGGCGTGAACAGCGGGCGGCCTTTGTCCTGCCGTTGCTGCCTGCCACTGATTCCAGTGCTTGGATTCCAAATGATGGCGCATTGAAGTGGTGGACAGGTTGCTCTTCTCAGAGCCCCTACTCAATTTCGAGAGGCAAATTGTGCAGACAACACTATATCTGTCCTCGGCGCATTCCTTGAAAAAACTTTACACCTTTGAGAAACGTGCCCTCGAGGTGGGAGTTTTTCGGGGCTGGGTATGAACTGGAACATCTTGGGAGATTCCGGGTGTGGCCTGGCTTCGCCTAAGCTGCTGACCTCTGCCTCTGCCTCTAGCTACCCTTTTTGGTGCTGCACCTGCCTCAACATCCACACTACTTTCCCCGCTTGACATCCCCTCTGTCCAGGTCGGGTCAGTGTCCTCATCATCCACCACCTTCTCTTCCAACTCCTGTCTCATCTCCTCCTCCCGCACAATGCACATGTCAACTGGCTGCCCTGATGGCAACTGCGTCTCATCGTCGTCGATGAGGGTGGGTTGCTGTGGTTGTCATCCACCACCAAATCGAACGGAGATGGAGGAGACTCCAGTGTTTGAGCATCTGGAAACAGATGCTCGTCTGTTAGGTCCGTGGAATCGCGAAATGGAGGGGCAGGTTGAGGGACAATGAAAGGAGCGGAGAACAGTTGGGGTTATTGTTCTGGGAAGATTGGGAATTTTGGGAGGAAGGAGGACAAGACTGTTGGGTAAGAGGAGGAGAGGAGGCAGAGTCTGACTGGCTGGCGGACAATGTGCTGTAAGCGTTATCTGACAGCCATTGCAAGACCTGTTCCTGGTTCTCGGGCCTACTAAGGTTTGTACCCTGCAGTTTAGTTAATGTGGCAAGCAACCCTGGCACTGTGGAGTGGCGCAAAGCTTGCTGCCCCACAGGAGTAGGCACGGGACGCCCTGTGACTTCACCGCTAACTTCCTCCCCAGAACCATTCCCCCGACCTCGCCCACGGCCTCGTCAACGTCCCTTTCCGGGAGCCTTGCGCATTTCAATATGCTTTTCTTGCTTAAACACACTCAGAACCTGGGTGTATATGCCAATACCAATAAATTGAGGGTGTATGTAGGCCCCAATTTATTGGGTGGGATTAACACTCAGAACCTGGGTGTTTATGCGAATATAAACAACTTAAGGGGGGGATGCAGCCCCCAATATATTAGGGGAATTCACACTCCAAAACTGGCACTATCTGCCTATAGCAACAATTGAGGGTTGTATGAAGGCCCCAATATATTTTGGGAATTAACAGTCAGAAACTGGCACTATATGCCAATAGAAGGAATTGTGGGTGCACGTAACCCTAATATATTCTTTGAATTCCCAGTCAGAAAATGGCACTATATACCTATAGCAACAATTGTAGGTGCACGTAACCCCAATATATTCTTTGAATTCCCAGTCAGACCCTGGCACTATATGGCAGTAGCAAGAATTGAGGGTGTATGTAGCCCCAATTCTATTGTTAGGGGACTTACAGTGTATTCAAGTTAGTTTTTGGGGTGGAGGTGGGGAGGCACACCGTTGGAACGTGGATCGGGTGTATATATAGGGTATACGGAAATACACTGTCAGTGTATTCCATTCAGGATCCTGAACACTGTGGAAAGCTGGGTTGCGGCGATTGAGCCCGTCAGTGCCACGTTACACTGACAAGCTTCTCCCTGGAATTTAGCTCTTATAAGAGCTGTTGGTTGTCTTCTCCTTCCTATCCTAGCCTGTCCCTGCCTACCCAGAATCTAAGCCCTAGCTAACTGGACGGAAACCTCCGTCCCTGGTGAATTGCAAGCTCAGAATGACGCGAACCTGGGCGTCGCTGTTCTTTTAAATTAGAGGTCACATATTTTCAGCAGCCAATGGGTTTTTCCTATTTTTTTTCAACATCACCGGTGTCGTAGTTCCTGTCCCACCTACCCTGCGCTGTTATTGGAGCAAAAAAGGCGCCAGGGAAGGTGGGAGGGGAATCGAGTAATGGCGCACTTTACCACGCGGTGTTCGATTCGATTCGAAACATGGCGAACAGCCTAATATCCGATCGAATATGTGTTTGATAGAACACTGTTCGCTCATCTCTATCAGTGACCCTTTATGTGAATGTTTTCCTGGGAATAACCAGACTCACTTCCATTCTTACAGATTCCCTGGTATTTGGGAAACTGGAGAGATGAGGCAGGAAATCGTCTCTTCTATGAAAATGGAGATTTTGTCAACCAATTTTCCATTGTGAATTGGCTCGGGTTACAGAATGGAACGCTTCTAATAAAACGTGTTGGTTCTACAAGAACATCACAAACTCATCCAACATTTAATGTGAGAAAGGAGAAGATCTTATGGAAGAACAGCGTCAACAAGGTGAGATGGGTAACCAATGGTAAACTGGTACATGGTTTGGGGTAAAAACCAAATCCAAAAACATCCCTGACCCTGGAATTGTGGTAATGATTGTTCCCTGTCGTCCCTACCAGCGGCACAATGTGGGGTATTTCGTGCCCCTGTGTGCTGGTAGGACAGGCGGAATTTTAATTAGTCATGTATTAATTTCACATGGCTTGTTCCCTTTAAGAGGGCACAGATACCTCCCCCCTGTGCGTTTTTTTCTGTCCTGTGTAAAGGATCGGACAGGTGGGGAGGACTCTGTGTCCTCCTAAAGAGAAGAGTAAAGAAGAAGTTTCAGGTACTTACCTGTTCAGACCTGTTCAGGTGTCTTCAATGATGCACTCTGCCCCTTTGGACTTCTGTGTCGGTCCTGCAAAGATAATAGGTAAGATTAAGGTTACCTATTTTACCCACCTCCCTCACGCGATCCTTCTACCTTTCCCCGGCATCCAGTCCTGCTGCGCTTCGGGAGCCGCGCGCAGCCAGCCGGCGTGTTCGCGCGGCTCCATGAGGGGAACTTCCGGTTTCGCGGAACCTTTCCTCTGCGTAGGAGGGTTCCGGCCGGTCGTTTGGTAATGTAACACCGGCAACTTCCGGTTTGTTGGCTTTCGCCGCTCCGGGACCACGCGAACAGCAGCGTTGGACACTGGAGGTCCTCAGGAGCTTAAGGTACGTGCCAAAGTAGTTGGCTCAAGGGGGGAGCGTGACTTGAAGGGCTAGGAGTCTTATGAAGGGCAAAAGGAACGGAGCTCTTTTGACTAAGGCCACGCCCCTTCCGGATATGGGGCTGTAAAAGGAGGCAGGTTGCATCCCTCATTGCCTGCTAGTCTAATCCCTAGCTGGTTTCTGCGCTGTGGCTTGTGGTTTCCGCTTCAAAACTGCATTTATTCTACTGCAAACTCTGCTGAAGGTTGGTAAGTGGTCTGCAGAAGCTGGGTGAGTCTCCTCATATGGTTCCTTGAATGTACTCCTCTGATGTTTCATATTCCATGCTTAGGTATCGCTGAAAGCTAGCTTCTATTTGTCATGTCTTCCTCTTCTACCCCTCCCGGGGATCAAGTGGGACGGAAGAGGTCTTCTAAAAGGAGACACCTGGCTTGCATTGATTGTGACGTTCCTCTACCTGAGGTGGTAGGTGGTAGGTGCGGTCTTTTTCGTCTGCTAATTCTCCCAATGGTGGGAGTATCCTGAATGTCATTGTTTTGCCTTTAGGCTATGACTGGTCACGCTGCCAGCAATGCAGGGGACCTCTGCGGGAGGAACCCGTTACCAGTGATATGGTAGCATGGGTCAAGGAGTACATGGTGAGTACGGTTGCCGCAAAGAGGGGAAGGGTCCCCCCGGCTTCTAAGTATCCTTGTGTTTTTTGCAGGATGATTCTTTAAAGGATATCCGTACTTCACTGGCTCAGCTCACCAAGAAGCAGCGCGTGGAAAGGCGTTCTGCTTCACTGCCCTCCCTGGAGCGCCTCCAGGTGGAGGAGGTGTCCATATCATCGGACGATCAGTCCTCCTGTACCAGCAGACCAATTTTCCATCGGGAGAAGACTAATAAACTGCTGAAGGCCATCCGGTCGTGGGACCAGGTTGGCGAGGGGGAAGCCTCTGCGTCCACCTCTGGGAAGCGGAGGGTTTTCCAAGTGGACGCCTCCATGGCCAGCCTAATGGAACAAGAATGGAAGCAGCCGGAGAAGGCTTACGTCACCACCAGAGCTTTCAAAGCAGTATATCCGATTGATCCCTCCCAACTGGATCGCTGGGGTCCGCCACCCAAGGTGGATTTAGCCATCTCTAAGCTCTCCCGTCGCACTGTCGTGCCCATCGATGACGGGTCAAATCTTCAGGATTTGCTTGATAGGAGAGTGGATTCAACGCTCAAGAAGGCGTATTCGTCTGCTTCAGCCCAGGTGACGGTGGGCATCGCCTCAACGGAAGTAGCTGATAAGCTTCAAGCCCGGCTGGACCGCCTGGAACGGGATATCGACTCCGGGGTTAACAGGGACGACATCCTGGCATCCATGGGGGAGATCCGTCTCGCTACGGATTTCCTGAGAGAATCGGCAAGACAGCAGGTGAAGCTGGCTTCCAAGGCCATGGCCCTCAATACCGCCGCCAGGAGACCCTTGTGGCTCAAACCTTGGCGGGCTGATGTCGCCTCCAAGTTTTCTTTGTGTTCCCTCCCCTTTCAACCTGGAAAGGTTTTCGGCCAAGGGCTGGACGATCTGATGGAGGGATTGGCTGATGGTAGAGGGAGATCACTATCACAAGCAACCAGAGAAAGAAGGCCTCCCCCTTCTAGGGGTCGAGGCTCCACGTCTCAATACAGGCCTCAACAGGGAAGCCAGAGACGCCCCAGATACCGTCCGAAGGGGGCGGGTCGCGGGATCCCCAAGGAGGACCCTAAGAAGAAGGGGTTTTGAGGAGACGCCGCTCTCTGTGACCAGCTCTCCCGTAGGAGGGCGCCTTTCGAATTTCCTTGTGGCATGGCATCTTCACATTCTGGACCCATGGGTCCTTCAAGTTGTTCAGCGAGGATACGCAATAGAGTTCTCCCATCCTCCGGTGGATCGTTTCATCACTACGCGGGTCTTACCAGCCCTACAACAAGACTGCCTGGAGGCTTCCGTCGCAGAATATCTCTCAAAGGGGGCCCTGGAAAGGGTCCCTCCTCCCGAAGTGGGTCAAGGAGTTTATTCACCCGTGTTCTTGGTTCCAAAGTCCACAGGAGGGTGGCGGATGATTATAGATCTTCGGTTCCTCAACCTCTTCATAAAGAAAAAACCTTTCAGGATGGAGTCCGTAGACTCAGTAACCAGTTTCCTATTGCGCGACGAGGTCATGGTCACCCTGGACCTAAAGGATGCCTACTTACATACCCCCATCTTCCCGCCACACAGGAAATATCTACGTATAGCCGTTCTTATGGCTGGTCACAGAGAGCACCTACAGTTCACTGCTCTGCCATTCGGCATATCGTCAGCTCCGTATGTATTTACCAAGATGGTCGCACCAGTTGCCGCCGCTCTCAGACTTCAAGGCCTTTTCATGGTTCCCTACCTCGACGACTGGCTTATAAAAGCTCAGTCTACTTCAATTCTCCATCACCACCTCCAGATAGCCATCGCCTTCCTCCAGGAGTTAGGTTGGCTGATCAATTGGGAGAAGTCAGAAATAGTGCCATCCACCCGGAAGAAATTCCTGGGGTTTGTTCTGGATTCCCAGAGCATGCAGATTTTCCTATCTCGTCCAAGGCAAGCAAAAATAGAAGCTTCGGTTCGGGGCCTTCTCAGGTCCCGATGGATCACCATTCGCACCGCCATGCGGGTCCTAGGCCTGATGTCTTCTTCAGCCAAGGCGGTCCCTTGGGCTTTATGGCACTTGCGTCCCCTTCAGATGGAAGTGTTGAGAGCCTGGAACGGATCTCCACGGGGATTGCACAGGAAGATCTGCCTTTCTCCCGGTACCCGTCTTTCCCTCAGATGGTGGAGACACCTGAAAGACGGAAGGTCCTCGGTTCAACCTCGTTGGACCCTGTTGACAACAGATGCGTCCCATTCGGGATGGGGAGCCCACCTGGACGGCAGGACTGTCCAGGGTCTGTGGAGGAATCCAGAGGTAGGAACCTCCAACCTGAAGGAGCTAAAAGCAGTTTATCTGGCGCTGAAGTACTTCGCCCCCTTTCTCGAAGGGAAGGCAGTCAAGGTCCGGTCAGACAATATGACGACGGTAATATACTTGAACAAACAGGGCGGCACCAGGGTTCCAGCCCTACTGAAAGAGGCGAACTTGATCTTCACGTGGGCAGAGAAGAATCTGACCCACCTATCCGCTGTTCACATCAAGGGCTCCCTGAACATAGTAGCGGATCAGTTGAGTCGGGGTATCCCTGTATCAGGAGAATGGTCTCTCAATCAAGACATATTCCATCAGATTGTCCAAACATGGGGCCTTCCGGATGTCGACCTCATGGCAACCCGACTCAACGCCAAGGTGGAAACCTTCTGCTCTCTGTACCAGGAGGACAATGCCTTGGCAGTGGATGCCCTGTCCATCCCATGGAGGTTCAGGCTGATATACATCTTCCCTCCAGTTTCCATCATACCCAAGGTATTGATGAAAATCAGACAGGACCAAGTCTCGGGAATTGCCATAATCCCGTTCTGGCCGAAAAGGACTTGGTTTGCCCAGCTCATGTGGATGAGTCAAGGCAGGTATTGGAGGCTTCCCCCCCTCCCAGATCTGGTGACACAAGGAGAGCTGAGACACCACGATCTGAGGAGATTCAATCTGACAGCCTGGAGGTTGACCAGTCCCTATTAAGGAATAGAGGACTGTCTCAAGGCGTCCTAAGGACTTTAGCCAGCGCCAGAGCCTCCTCGACCAATAAGAATTACCGTAGGATCGGTAATATTTTCCAGGCTTGGTGCACGGAACACGAAGTGGACTCCTCCGATCCCCCTGTGAGGGCGATCCTGGATTTCCTTCAGGATGGCCTAGACAGAGGGCTTGCAGCTTCTACCCTGAAGGTACATGTAGCCGCTCTGTCCGCCTATCTGGGGAGGCGGTTGTCTCAGGATCCTTTAGTGAGCACCTTTATCAAAGGGGCAACTAGGCTGAGACCAGCAGTTTCTGCTCCTGTCCACCAATGGGACCTCAGCAAGGTCCTAACGGCACTTTGTGTTGCTCCATTCGAACCTCTGGAGGAGGTGGATCTAAAGTGGCTGACCTATAAGGTATCTTTTCTCCTCGCTATCACCTCGGCAAAAAGGGTAGGGGAGCTTCAAGCACTCTCATCGGAAGCTCCTTACATTGCCTTCTTTGAAGACCGTGTTCAGTTGAGATTTCTGCCAGGATTCAGGCCGAAAGTTTCTTCTAGGGCGAATGTGAGTCAACTCATTTGCTTGCCAACCTTTTTTCCCGTGCCCACTTCCCCTGAGGAGGAGAAGTGGCATACCCTAGATTTAGTCCGGAACCTGCAGATTTACCTTCAGCGCACACGCGCTTTCAGGAGATCTGAGAACTTGTTAATAAATTATGTAGGGGGCCATAAAGGCCGCAAGGCTTCTAAGGCCACCATCTCTCGCTGGGTGAAGGAAGCAATCAAGTTGGCGTTTGTGAGTCAGAACTTACCTCCGCCGACCGTCCTAAGGGCCCATTCGACGCGTATCGACAGTATCGACCTCTTGGGCAGAGGTCAAGGCTCTCACCTTGGACCAGATTTGTGCAGCAGCATCCTGGTCTTCAGAATTGACTTTTGTGAAGCACTACCGACTTGATCGGTATAGCTCAGAAGCTACTGCCTTCGGGCGTACTGTATTACATTCTGCTTGTGTTTAATCCCCCACCCTTATGGGGATTACTTGCTATTTCCCCACATTGTGCCGCTGGTAGGGACGACAGGGAACAAAGGATTATGTAGATAATCTTGTTTCCCTTAGTCCTAACAGCGGCACAAGGATTCCCCCCCTATTGTTGTTTATTTTGGAATGTATGTATTATTACTTGTTATTTACGCACAGGGGGGAGGTATCTGTGCCCTCTTAAAGGGAACAAGCCATGTGAAATTAATACATGGCTAATTAAAATTCCGCCTGTCCTACCAGCACACAGGGGCACGAAATACCCCACATTGTGCCGCTGTTAGGACTAAGGGAAACAAGATTATCTACATAATCCTTTGTTAAGTGACGTGATGTAGGGAATTGTACAGGATTTCATCCATCAGGTCAACTAGGAAAAATTTCCATAAATTTTTTTGCTCATTCATAGATCAAGCCCAAACCCACTATTAGTGTTCTGGCAAACCAGCTCGCAATGAGTCGGATTCATTCCAAATATTCCAAATTTTTTACTGAAACCAAACAATTTGTGATTAGGGTTCCCTGTCGTCCTTACCAGCGGCACAATGTGGGGTATTTCGTGCCCCTGTGTGCTGGTAGGACAGGCGGAGTTTTAATTAGCCATGTATTAATTTCACATGGCTTGCTCCCTTTAAGAGGGCACAGATACCTCCCCCCCTGTGTGTTTTTTTCTGTCCTGTGTAAAGGATCGGACAGGTGCGGAGGACTCTGTGTCCTCCTAAAGAGAAAGGTAAAGGAAGAAGTTGCAGGTACTTACCTGTTTATGTCATCTTCTGTGAGCACTTTTGCCAGCTGGTTTGTGAATACAAATCCTGCAGGGAGAAGAAGGGTAAGTTTAAGACTACCTTATTACTTCAGTTTTCCCTGCCTCCCTCCCACAGTATTACCTCCTGTGTTCCCCAGCCATCCCATCTTGCTGGCTTGTGGAGCCGTGCGTAGCCCATCCGGCTTGTGCGCGCGGCTCTATGAGGGGGAACTTCCGGTTGCGCGGAACCTTCCCTGTCTAGGAGGTTTCCGGCCGGCCGGTCATAGGGTGACACCGGCAACTTCCGGTTTCGGCATTCGCCGCTCCGGGACCACGCAGACAGCAGCACAATACACCTGAGGCTACAGGAGGGTAAGGTATGTGCCAAAGGTCGGTTGGCTCTGGGAGGGAGCGTCTCCTAAAGGGTTAAGACTGCTCTCAAGGGCAAAGGAACGGAGCTCACATTTGTTGGTTAAGCCACGCCCCTTCCGGTCACGGAGCTGTAAAAGGGTCATAGCTGCTTTGCTTCATTGCCTGCTAGTTTAACCCCTAGCTGGTTCTACGTTGTGGCTTGTGTTTTACTGCTTCAACTGCTTGTGTTTTGGTGCAAACTCTGTGAAGTTTGGTACGTTGTCTGACTGAAGCTAGGTGAGTCTCCTTTATGGTTCCTTGAATGTACTCCGTTTATGTTTTCCGTATTCCATGATTAGGTATCTCTGAAAGCTAGTAGAGATGAGCGAACACTAAAATGTTCGAGCTTTGAAATTCGATTCGAACAGCCGCTCACTGTTCGAGTGTTCGAACGGGTTTCGAACCCCATTATAGTCTATGGGGAACATAAACTCGTTAAGGGGGAAACCCAAATTCGTGTCTGGAGGGTCACCAAGTCCACTATGACACCCCAGGAAATGATACCAACACCCTGGAATGACACTGGGACAGCAGGGGAAGCATGTCTGGGGGCATAAAAGTCACTTTATTTCATGGAAATCCCTGTCAGTTTGCGATTTTCGCAAGCTAACTTTTCCCCATAGAAATGCATTGGCCCGTGCTGATTGGCCAGAGTACGGAACTCGACCAATCAGCGCTGGCTCTGCTGGAGGAGGCGGAGTCTAAGATCGCTCCACACCAGTCTCCATTCAGGTCCGACCTTAGACTCCGCCTCCTCCGGCAGAGCCAGCGCTGATTGGCCGAAGGCTGGCCAATGCATTCCTATGCGAATGCAGAGACTTAGCAGTGCTGAGCCAGTTCTGCTCAACTACACATCTGATGCACACTCGGCACTGCTACATCAGATGTAGCAATCTGATGTAGCAGAGCCGAGGGTGCACTAGAACCCCTGTGCAAACTCAGTTCACGCTAATAGAATGCATTGGCCAGCGCTGATTGGCCAATGCATTCTATTAGCCCGATGAAGTAGAGGTGAATGTGTGTGTTAAGCACACACATTCAGCACTGCTTCATCACGCCAATACAATGCATTAGCCAGTGCTGATTGGCCAGAGTACGGAATTCGGCCAATCAGCGCTGGCTCTGCTGGAGGAGGCGGAGTCTAAGGTCGGACCGAATGGAGACTGGTGTGGAGCGATCTTAGACTCCGCCTCCTCCAGCAGAGCCAGCGCTGATTGGCCGAATTCCGTACTCTGGCCAATCAGCGCTGGCCAATGCATTCTATTAGCCCGATGAAGTAGAGCTGAATGTGTGTGCTTAGCAGGGTCCCCTCTGGCTTCTAAGTATCCTTGTGTTTGTTACAGGATGATTCCTTAAAGGATATCCGTACGTCACTGGCTCAGCTCACCAAGACGCAGCGCGTGGAGAGGCGTTCTGCTTCACTGCCCTCCCTGGAGCGCCTCCAGGTGGAGGATGAGTCCATATCATCGGACAATCAGTCCTCCTGTACCGGCAGACCCATTTTTCATCGTGAGAAGACTAATAAGCTGCTGAAGGCCATCCGGTCGTGGGACCAGGTTGGCGAGGGGGAAGCCTCTGCGTCCACCTCTGAAAAGCGGAGGGTTTTTCAAGTGGACGCCTCCATGGCCAGCTTAATGGAACAAGAGTGGAAGCAGCCGGAGAAGGCTTACGTTACCACCAGAGCTTTCAAAGCAGTGTATCTGATTGATCCCTCCCAGCTGGATCGCTGGGGTCCGCCGCCCAAGGTGGACTTGGCCATCTCAAAACTCTCCCGTCACACTGTCGTGCCCATCGATGACGGGTCAAATCTCCAAGATTTACTTGATAGAAGAGTGGATTCAACACTCAAGAAGGCATATTCGTCTGCTTCAGCCCAGGTGACAGTGGGCATCGCCTCCACGGAAGTAGCGGATAAGCTTCAAGCCCGGTTGGACTGTCTGGAGCGGGATATCGACTCCGGGGTCAACAGGGACGACATCCTGGCGTCCATGGGGGAGATCCGTCTTGCTACGGATTTCTTGAGAGAATCGGCAAGACAGCAGGTGAAGATGGCTTCCAAGAATACCGCTGCCAGGAGGCCCTTGTGGCTCAAACCCTGGCGGGCTGATGTCGCCTCCAAATTTTCGTTATGTTCTCTCCCCTTTCAACCAGGGAAGGTTTTCGGCCAGGGTCTGGACGACCTGATGGAGGGACTGACTGAAGGCAAAGGCAAGTCTCTACCGCAAGCGTCCAGGGGAAGGAGGCCTCCCCCTCCTAGGGGTCGAGGCTCTACATCGCAGTTCAGACCTCAGGGTAATCAGAGATGCCCCAGATACCGCCCAAAAGGGGCGGGGCGGGGGATCCCCAAGGAGGACCCTAAGAAGAAGGGGTTTTGAAGAAACGCCGCTCTCTGTGACCAGCTCTCCTGTAGGAGGGCGCCTTTCCAATTTTTCCATGGCGTGGCATCAACACATTCTGGATCCCTGGGTCCTTCAAGTTGTTCAGCGGGGGTACGCAATAGAGTTCTCCCACCCTCCTGTGGATCGGTTCATCACTACGCGGGTTTTACCAGCTCTACAACAAGACTGCCTGGAGGCTTCCGTGGCAGAATATTTTTCAAAGGGGGCCCTGGAAAGGGTCCCTCCTTCAGAAGTGGGACAAGGAGTTTATTCACCCGTGTTCCTGGTTCCAAAGTCCACAGGAGGGTGGCGGATGATCATAGATCTTCGGTTCCTCAACCTTTTCATAAAAAAGAAGCCATTCAGAATGGAGTCCATAGACTCAGTAACCAGCTTCCTATTGCGCGACGAGGTCATGGTCACCCTGGACCTGAAGGATGCCTACTTACACATTCCCATCTTCCCTCCTCACAGGAAATATTTACGTATAGCCGTTCTTATGGCTGGTCACAGAGAGCACCTACAATTCACCGCACTACCGTTCGGCATATCGTCAGCCCCATAGGTGTTCAAGATGGTCGCCCCAGTTGCCGCCGCCCTCAGACTGCAAGGCCTCTTCGTGGTTCCCTACCTTGGCTTATAAAAGCTCAGTCTACTTCAATTCTCCATCACCACCTCCAGATAGCCATCTCCTTCCTCCAAGAGTTGGGTTGGCTGATCAATTGGGAGAAGTCAGAAATAGTGCCATCCACCCGGAAGAAATTCCTGGGGTTTATTCTGGATTCCCAGAGCATGCAGATTTTCCTATCTCGTCCAAGGCGAGCGAAGATAGATACTTCGGTTCAAGGCCTTCTCAGGACTCGGCGGGTCACCATCCGCACCGCCATGCGTGTCCTGGGCCTAATGTCGTCTTCAGCCAAAGCGGTCCCTTGGGCTTTATGGCATTTGCGTCCCCTTCAGATGGAAGTGTTGAGAGCCTGGAACGGATCTCCACGGGGACTGCACAGGAAGATCTGCCTTTTTCCCGGTACCCGTCTTTCCCTCAGATGGTGGAGACACCTGAAAGACGGAAGGTCCTCGGTCCAACCTCGTTGGACCCTGTTGACAACAGATGCATCCCATTTGGGATGGGGAGCCCACCTAGACGGCAGGACCGTCCAAGGTCTGTGGAGGAATCCAGAGGTAGGAACCTCCAACTTGAAGGAGCTAAGGGCAGTCTATCTGGCGCTGAAGTACTTCTCCCCTTTCCTCGAAGGGAAGGCAGTCAAAGTCCGGTCAGGCAACATGACGACGGTGGTATATCTGAACAAGCAAGGCGGCACCAGGGTTACAGCCCTACTGAGAGAGGCGAACTTGATCTTCACATGGGCAGAGAAGAATCTGTCCCACCTATCCGCTGTTCACATCAAAGGCTCCCTGAACATAGTAGCGGATCAGTTGAGTCGGGGTATCCCTGTATTAGGAGAATGGTCTCTCAATCAAGACATATTCCAACTGATTTTTCAGGCATGGGACCTTCCAGACGTCGACCTTATGGCAACCCGACTCAACGCCAAGGTGGAAACCTTCTGCTCCCTGTACCAGGAGGACAATGCCTTGGCAGTGGGTGCCCTGTCCATCCCATGGAGGTTCAGGCTGATATACATCTTCCCTCCAGTTTCCATCATACCCAAGGTATTGATGAAAATCAGACAGGACCAAGTCTCGGGAATTGCCATAATCCCATTCTGGCCGAAAAGGACTTGGTTTGCCCAGCTCACGTGGATGAGTCAAGGCAGGTATTGGAGGCTTCACCCCCTCCCAGATCTGGTGACACAAGGAGAGCTGAGACACCACGATCTGAGGAGATTCAATCTGACAGCCTGGAGGTTGACCAGTCCCTATTAAGGAATAGAGGACTGTCTCAAGGCGTCCTAAGGACTTTAGCCAGCGCCAGGGCCAACTCTACCAATAAGAATTACCGTAGGATCGGTAATATTTTTCAGGCCTGGTACACGGATCACGATGTGGACTCCTCCGATCCCCCTGTGAGGGCGATCCTGGATTTCCTTCAGGACGGCCTAGACAGAGGGCTTGCAGCTTCTACCCTGAAGGTACATGTGGCCGCTCTGTCCGCCTATCTGGGGAGGCGGTTGTCTCAGGATCCTTTAGTGAGCACCTTTATTAAAGGGGCAACTAGGCTGAGACCAGCAGAATCTGCTCCGGTCCACCAATGGGACCTCAACATGGTCCTAACGTGTTGTGTTGCTCCATTTGAACCTCTGGAGGAGATGGATCTTAAGTGGCTGTCTTATAAGGTGTCCTTTCTCCTCGCTATCACCTCGGCGAAAAGAGTAGGAGAGCTTCAAGCACTTTCATCGGAAGCTCCTTACATTGCCTTCTTTGAAGACCGGGTTCAATTAAGGTTTCTGCTGGGGTTCAGACCGAAGATTTCCTCTACGGCGAATGTGGGCCAACTCATTTGCCTGCCAACCTTTTTTCCAGTTCCCACTTCTCCTGAGGAGGAGAAGTGGCATACCCTAGATTTAGTCCGGAACCTGCAGATTTATCTTCAGCGCACACGCGCATTCAGGAAGTCGGAAAACTTGCTAATAAATTTTGTAGGGGGCCATAAAGGCCTCAAGGCTTCTAAAGCAACCATCTCCCGCTGGGTGAAAGAAACAATTAAATTGGCTTTTGTAAATCAGAACTTACCTCCGCCCACTGTCCTAAGGGCCCACTCGACGCGGACAGTATCGACTTCTTGGGCGGAAGTCAAGGCTCTTGCCTTGGACCAAATTTGTGCAGCAGCATCCTGGTCTTCAGAATTGACTTTTGTGAAGCACTACCAACTTGATCGGTATGGCTCAGAAGCTACTGCCTTCGGGCGCACTGTATTACATTCTGCTTGTGTTTAATGTCCCACCCTTATGGGGATTACTTGCTATTTCCCCACATTGTGCCGCTGGTAAGGACAACAGGGAACGAAGGATTATGTAGATAATCTTGTTTCCCTTAGTCCTAACAGCGGCACAAGAATTCCCCCCCCCCTATTGTTGTTTATTTGAAATGTATGTATTATTACTTGTTATTGACACACAGGGAGGAGGTATCTGTGCCCTCTTAAAGGGAGCAAGCCATGTGAAATTAATACATGGCTAATTAAAACTCCGCCTGTCCTACCAGCACACAGGGGCACGAAATACCCCACATTGTGCCGCTGTTAGGACTAAGGGAAACAAGATTATCTACATAATCCTTCGTTGAGCCGCTCTTGACTTTTCAGGATCGATTTTAAAATCCGATTTCCGATCATTTTTCATTTGAACCCGATCTCGATCCCAATTCCGATCCCAATGCAAGTCAATGGGAATTTTTTATTAATCGGAGATCGGATTTATTTTAAAAGCAATCCTATTCACTATACAGCATGGAATCTAATAATTGAACGCTTTAATTGTTAGACTCCACGCTGTGTAGTGAATCACTAAGTAGCCAGAGGATTTTTTTTTAATCCTCTGGCTACTTAGTCCCCCCTGGTGTCCACTTACCTGTGGAGATGGCTGCTCCGGTGCCCGGTGTTCTTCTTCGTCTCGCTGCTGCTCCACGCTGCTCTTCTCGCCTCGCTGCCCCCTGCCTCCCAGATTAGGAGAGTGTGGGTGGGTTAGGAGAGTGTGGGTGGGTACTGGGAGGGGAGACATCATGTCTCCCCGCTCTGTACCCACCCACACATTCCTAAGCCACAAGCCCCGCCTTCCTAGCTCTTTAAACAGTAACCTGGGAGGCGGCGGCAGCGAGGCGAGAAGAGCATCATGGAGCGGCAGCGAGGCGAAGAAGAAGGAGAACACCGGGCATCGGAGCAGCCATCTCTGCAGGTAAGTAGCTACTAGAGATGTTACTTTAGTCTCCCATTAGAATGAATGGAGGCAGCCGGCGCACAGGGGGTTAAGGCTGTGTGCCGGCTGCTTCTATTAATTCCTATGGAACCGCAGCGGAGCCTTCACACTGAGTATACACTACACTCAGAATGAGCGGAGCGTATACTCAGTGTGAAGGCTAAGCAAAGCATTGTGTGAAATAGTACCGATCTCGATCCCACCTAAAAAGATCGCTCAACCCAAAATGATTTGTGATAAATTATTGTTCTCTGGGATCTCCATAAAAGATGGAGGCCCAAGGGAGGTGACAAGAATAAAAAAAGATTTATACTCATTTTCCCACACGTTTTTTGGGTCTCTGTCTTCTACCTCTGTGCCATGACACTCAGCATGCCCATGTTACCCTTGAGAACCACTTACATGCCTCATGGTTGACCTTGGACGTGTGATGTAAGAGAAGAGTCACACATGCCGGGTCTGGCACTCTTCTGAGACATCACAAGGTCACAGGAGGAAGAAACAGATTCCACAAAGTGCCAAAAAGGTAAATATAGTTGTTTAAAAACTTTTTGTATATTTTTGGGCCTACTCCTATTGTACTCTTAGATCTGAAGAAACCTGAGTATAATAATTTCAAGTCTGATTCGAACAAGTCTGAATACCAGTTGGAACGAATCTTCAGAGGTTCACCCATCCTTACCCACCATACACCACTTATACAATGCAGAAAATTATCTAAATTCTCTAAGATGGTTCATGTTATATGGTGGAAGAGAAGGTAAACCATGAATGGAGACAACTGGGGCAAGCATGAAGACCTTTAAAGGGATTCTACCATTAAAAACCATTTTTTTCTCGAAAGAAAGCCTCTTCTTCTCCTACCTTTCCATGTCTTCTCCACCCCGCCATTCAGTTAAAATCCCGTTTTTCGCCAGTATGCAAATGAGTTCTCTTGCAGCACTGGGGGCAGATCCCAGCACTCAAACAGCACTGGGGGTGTCCCCAATGCTATGAGAGAACTCTCCAGCGCCGCCTCCATCTTCTTCAGGAAAGGGGTCTTCATGCATCTTCTTCCGGGGGTTGGCTTCAAACTAGGGCAAAGCCGACTGCGCATGCCCACAAGAAAATGGCCGCTTGCATGCGCAGTTGGCTTCACCATAGGCCAGAGACCTAGAAGAAGATGGAGGCAGCACTGGAGATTTCTCTCGCAGCATTGGGCCCGCCCCCCAGTGCTGTGAGAGAACTCATTTGCATGCCAGTGAAAATGGAATTTTAACCGAACGGCGGGGCAGAGAAGACATCTAAAGGTAGGAGAAGAATAGCCTTTCTTAAAGCTATTCCGTTGTGTCAACGAGAAAAAAAAGGTTTTTAATGGTAGAACCCCTTTTGGCTTTATTCACATGACGGTAAGAAATGGCAGTATGATGGATGTTTAGAATGGCCGCCCATGAATCTCTATGGGCTTATTCATATGTAAGTTTTTGACAGACTGCTTTTCACAACTGTCCAAAAAAACACGCTCTTCTTTTGTTAGTGTTGATGGCCATAAAGATAGTCATGTGAATAGACGCATAGACATTCAAGGGTTTTAAAATGCCCAGGAGTCACACAGCCGATATTTAATATCATGACTAAGACGCACCAAATGCATCATCCAGGAGCAGCCGCAATGGTAAATTCCCAGTGTTGTCTATTTCCTAGATCCCCACATCTCAGTGTTCAGACAACTGTTCACCAGGAACCCGGAAAGTCTCCAAGTCCAGGATCTATTCCTGCTGCTATGATTGTGTCACCTGCTCCCCGGGAGAAATCTCCAACTATACCGGTACAAAAATTCTAGAACTATCTCATCTGCGTCAGGTTTTAATCCTAAAATATTAGTGTTATTATTTATGCATCATGAGTGGATATTTTTTTAAAACTATTCACCTGCAGTAAAGTGTCCAGCTAAAGCAATCTCCATCTGGAGGTCCTACAATAAAAAGACTTTCCAAGGAATCTCCATCTTGAGGTCCTACAGTAAAAAGACTTTCCAAGGAATCTCCATCTGGAGATCCTACAGTAAAAATATGTCACAAGAAATTTCCATCTGAAGGTCCTACAGTAAAGAGACTTTCCAAGGAATCTCCATCTGGAGATCCTACAGTAAAAAGACATCCCAACCAATCTCCATCTGGAGGTCCTACAGTAGAGAGACATCTCAAAGAATCTCCATCTGGAGGTCCTACAGTAGAGAGACATCTCAAAGAATCTCCATCTGGAGGTCCAACAGAAGAGAGACATCTTAAAGAATCTCAATCTGGAGGTCCAACAGTAGAGAGACATGTCAAAAAATCTCCATCTGGAGGTCCTACAGTAGAGAAACATCTCAAAAAATCTCCATCTGGAGTTCCTACAGTAGAGAGACATCTCAAAGAATCTCCATCTGGAGGTCCTACAGTAGAGAGACATCTCAAAGAATCTCCATCTGGAGGTCCTACAGTAAAGAGATGTCCCAAGAAATCTCCATCTGAAGGTCCTACAGTAAAGAGACTTTCCAAGGAATCTCCATTTGGAGAACCTACAGTAAAAATACTTTCCAAGGAATCTCCATCTGGAGATCCTACAGTAAAACGACATCCCAACCAATCTCCATCTGGAGGTCCAACAGTAGAGTGACATCTCAAAGAATCTCCATCTCTCAAAGAATCTCCATCTGGAGGTCCTACAGTAGAGAGACATCTCAAAGAATCTCCATCTGGAGGTCCTACAGTAAAGAGATGTTCCAAGAAATCTCCATCTGAAGGTCCTACAGTAAAGAGACTTTCCAAGGAATCTCCATCTGGAGATCCTACAGTAAAACGACGTCCCAACCAATCTCCATCTGGAGGTCCTACAGTAAAACGACGTCCCAACCAATCTCCATCTGGAGGTCCTACAGTAGAGTGACATCTCAAAGAATCTCCATCTGGAGGTCCTACAGTAGAGAGACATCTCAAAGAATCTCCATCTGGAGGTCCTACAGTAGAGAGTCATCTCAAAGAATCTCCATCTGGAGGTCCTACAGTAAAGAGATGTTCCAAGAAATCTCCATCTGAAGGTCCTACAGTAAAGAGACTTTCCAAGGAATCTCCATCTGGAGATCCTACAGTAAAACGACGTCCCAACCAATCTCCATCTGGAGGTCCTACAGTAAAACGACGTCCCAACCAATCTCCATCTGGAGGTCCTACAGTAGAGTGACATCTCAAAGAATCTCCATCTCTCAAAGAATCTCCATCTGGAGGTCCTACAGTAGAGAGACATCTCAAAGAATCTCCATCTGGAGGTCCTACAGTAGAGAGACATCTCAAAGAATCTCCATCTGGAGGTCCTACAGTAGAGAGTCATCTCAAAGAATCTCCATCTGGAGGTCCTACAGTAAAGAGATGTTCCAAGAAATCTCCATCTGAAGGTCCTACAGTAAAGAGACTTTCCAAGGAATCTCCATCTGGAGATCCTACAGTAAAACGACGTCCCAACCAATCTCCATCTGGAGGTCCTACAGTAAAACGACGTCCCAACCAATCTCCATCTGGAGGTCCTACAGTAGAGTGACATCTCAAAGAATCTCCATCTCTCAAAGAATCTCCATCTGGAGGTCCTACAGTAGAGAGACATCTCAAAGAATCTCCATCTGGAGGTCCTACAGTAGAGAGACATTTCAAAGAATCTCCATCTGGAGGTCCTACAGTAGAGAGACATCTCAAAGAATCTCCATCTGGAGGTCCTACAGTAGAGAGACAACTCAAAGAATCTCCATCTGGAGGTCCTACAGTAGAGAGACATCTCAAAGAATCTCCATCTGGAGGTCCTACAGTAGAGAGACATCTCAAAGAATCTCCATCTGGAGGTCCTACAGTAGAGAGACATTTCAAAGAATCTCCATCTGGAGGTCCTACAGTAGAGAGACAACTCAAAGAATCCTCCATCTGGAGGTCCTACAGTAGAGAGACATCTCAAAGAATCTCCATCTGGAGGTCCTACCGTAAAAAAATATCCGAAGAAATCTCCATCTGGAGGTCCTAGAGTAGAGAGACATCCCAATAAATCTCCATCTGAAGGTCCTCCAGGAAAAATACTTTCCAAATAATCTCCATCTGGAGGTCCTAGAGTAGAGAGACATCCCAAGCAATCTCCATCCCCCAACTAACAAAACTCATCCTTGTTCCACCATAATGGGAAAGCCAATGAAGCCAAGTTTATCTTCTCGATCATTTATTTCTAACAAAATCTTCCCAATCCCATTCCAGTAAAGACTAATTTTTGGCAGAAAAATAATATATTGTGTTGACAATTGACCTTCATGAGATATCTCACAAATCTTTATATTTACCAGACAGTGAAACCTGCATGAAATGTTCTGACCTGGATTGGCCCAATGAGAAGAAGGATCGTTGTGTCCCAAAGCGGCTGGAGTTTCTCTCCTACAGAGATGACACACTAGTCCTGGTTATTTCTCTGGCTTCTTCTGTCTTTTCTTTCCTTACCTTCATGAGTCTTATTACTTTTATATTGTACCAAGACACGGCCATCGTGAAGGCCAATAACAGGAACCTCAGCTTCCTCCTCCTGGTCTCCATCATGCTGAGCTTCCTCTGTGTCTTCTTGTTCCTTGGACATCCAGTGGTCCTCACTTGCACGCTACGTCAGGTCTCGTTTGGAATCCTCTTCTCAGTGGCTGTTTCTTGCCTCTTGGCCAAAACCATCATGGTTTGCATTGCTTTCAAAGCCACCAAGCCTGGAAGTTCCTGGAAACACTGGATTGGAAGCAAGTGGTCTAATTCTTTGGTGATGTTCTGCTCATCCATCCAAGTAATAATCTGTGTGGGTTGGTTGAGTCTAGCGCCCCCCTTCCCAGAGCTGGACACATGGTCCTATCAGGAGAAGATCATTGTGCAGTGTAATGAAGGTTCTGTGATGGCCTTCTACTCTGTCCTGGGCTATATGGGGGTTTTGGCTTCTGTTAGTTTTATTACGGCTTTTTTAGCTCGGACATTACCGGACAGTTTCAATGAGGCCAAGTACATCACCTTCAGCATGCTGGTGTTCTGTAGTGTCTGGATTGCCATGATCCCGGCGTATCTGAGCACCAGAGGGAAGTACATGGTGGCCGTGGAGATATTCGCCATATTGTCCTCAAGTGCTGGACTTTTAGGGTGTATATTCTTCCCAAAATGCTTCATTATCCTATGGAGACCAGAACTGAACTCCAGAACACAATTACTGGTGGGAAGAAGCAGATGAGATCTACAGAAGTTCACTTTGCACTAATCTTACCAATAGATGAGGAACACGTGTCATTATGTGTACATGACTGCCACATATATCAGCGTATAACATTTTATACAATATCTGTTCCTATAATCCTAGATGATTGTTCTTATAAATATATTACATCAGATTCAGAAAACAAAGTAACAAATCTAAAGAGAAGTCCTGATATAGGGCGACCGAAAACTTACACTTGATTAAAATAATAATAAAAAATATTAAAATAAATATAAGATAATAATGTTTAATAAACTCTGAGTATTAGGTAGCCCTATATAGGGACTGGGTTGTCCTCATTACGGCATGGTGTCCTCTTCATTGAGGTCTCACCATCACTTGAGGGTCCTCCACCAGTAAATATTGTGTGTTCTACAAATCCCTCAATCCGGATATAATTAGTCATTTTATGGGATCCGGCAGTATTTGTTTCTTTCGTTATTTTGTTATTTTATCTGATATGGGATCCCCTTGATCTTTTATAACCTGTCAGATCCTGTAACTCCACTGCAGCCTAGTATTACCGGGGTGAGAAAGCCGATAGTTTCTGTCTATTCCTAGCCTAAGAATTCCAGCATGTGGTAGCCCTAGTACTTGACACTCACTAAATAGTCAGACACTGGATCATACCCAGCTCTTCTTACTCCCCCTGATGGTGGTGATAGGTCACCAGGATGATAGCTGGCAGGTTAGTGTTAGGCTTTTTACCAGATCCACCTTAGTAATGGTAACTAAATAGAAAATGGATTGCAATGAACTTTTGCTTCTATTGTAGTGCAGGATACCAGGATATGAACCAGAAATATTAAGGAGGACCTTTCACCACCTCCATCAACTCTTCTCATGCTTCAGTAGGTGCTGAGGGTGGGAGGTATCAAACAGTGTAGTTGTAGTTGGTGGAGTTGGTGAAATGTTCTCTTTAAAGCTCCCGTGCACCCCAATAAGCCAATGCTAAAGTCACTCAGGAGCAGAGTTACTGACACAAGGAGACAATCAGATTCATCCAGTATTATATTGTGAAAAACGGTGATTACGATAATCGCCTGAAATTATACAGTGATACATATCAGCCATATCCATAACTACAGCCGCACATAGAATAGACATCACAGACCAAACATCTCCTCATATGTATGACCCAAAAATAACAGATATACTTCTCATCGAACATTGTGATTGAACTTGTGCTCAGGCCTCGCTGCAGACTGATGAAATGTAAACTAAATTACTGACCATAAGAAAATGTACAGACTAGTAACCTCTGAGCCCAAAATACTTGTAACATATAGAATGTATAAAGTGTAAATATAACATCTACATTACTTATCCAGTATTATACTCCAGAGCTGCGCTCACTATTCTGCTGGTACAGTCACTGTGTACATACATTACATTACTTATCCTGTATTATACTCCAGAGCTGCACTCACTATTCTGCTGGTACAGTCACTGAGTACATACATTACATTACTTATCCTGTATTATACTTCAGAGCTGCACTCACTATTCTGCTGGTGCAGTCACTGTGCACATACATTACATTGCTTATCCTGTATTATACTCCAGAGCTGCGCTCGCTATTCTGCTGGTGCAGTCACTGTGTACATACATTACATTACTTATCCTGTATTATACTCCAGAGCTGCGCTCGCTATTCTGCTGGTGCAGTCACTGTGTACATACATTACATTACTTATCCTGTATTATACTCCAGAGCTGCGCTCACTATTCTGCTGGTACAGTCACTGTGTACATACATTACATTACTTATCCTGTATTATACTCCGGAGGTGCGCTCACTATTCTGCTGGTGCAGTCACTGTGTACATACATTACATTACTTATCCTGTACTATACTCCAGAGCTGCGCTCACTATTCTGCTGGTGCAGTCACTGTGTACATACATTACTTATCCTGTATTATACTCCAGAGCTGCGCTCACTATTCTGCTGGTACAGTCACTGTGTACATACATTACATTACTTATCCTGTATTATACTCCAGAGCTGCGCTCACTATTCTGCTGGTCACTGTGTACATACATTACATTACTTATCCTGTATTATACTCCAGAGGTGCGCTCACTATTCTGCTGGTGCAGTCACTGTGTACATACATTACATTACTTATCCTGTATTATACTCCAGAGCTGCGCTCACTATTCTGCTGGTGCAGTCACTGTGCACATACATTACTTATCCTGTATTATACTCCAGAGCCGCGCTCACTATTCTGCTGGTACAGTCACTGTGTACATACATTACATTACTTATCCTGTATTATACTCCAGAGCTGCGCTCACTATTCTGCTGGTACAGTCACTGTGTACATACATTACATTACTTATCCTGTATTATACTCCAGAGCTGCGCTCACTATTCTGCTGGTGCAGTCACTGTGTATATACATTACATTACTTATCCTGTATTATACTCCAGAGCTGCGCTCACTATTCTGCTGGTGCAGTCACTGTGTATATACATTACATTACTTATCCTGTATTATACTCCAGAGCTGCGCTCACTATTCTGCTGGTGCAGTCACTGTGTATAAACATTACATTACTTATCCTGTATTATACTCCAGAGCTGCGCTCACTATTCTGCTGGTGCAGTCACTGTGTACATACATTACTTATCCTGTATTATACTCCAGAGCTGTGCTCACTATTCTGCTGGTACAGTCACTGTGTACATACATTACATTACTTATCCTGTATTATACTCCAGAGCTGCGCTCACTATTCTGCTGGTACAGTCACTGTGTACATACATTACATTACTTATCCTGTATTATACTCCAGAGCTGCGCTCACTATTCTGCTGGTACAGTCACTGTGTACATACATTACATTACTTATCCTGTATTATACTCCAGAGCTGCGCTCACTATTCTGCTGGTGCAGTCACTGTGCACATACATTACTTATCCTGTATTATACTCCAGAGCCGCGCTCACTATTCTGCTGGTACAGTCACTGTGTACATACATTACATTACTTATCCTGTATTATACTCCAGAGCTGCGCTCACTATTCTGCTGGTACAGTCACTGTGTACATACATTACATTACTTATCCTGTATTATACTCCAGAGCTGCGCTCACTATTCTGCTGGTGAAGTCACTGTGTACATACATTACATTACTTATCCTGTATTATACTCCAGAGCTGCGCTCACTATTCTGCTGGTACAGTCACTGTGTATATACATTACATTACTTATCCTGTATTATACTCCAGAGCTGCGCTCACCATTCTGCTGGTGCAGTCACTGTGTACATACATTACATTACTTATCCTGTATTATACTCCAGAGCTGCGCTCACTATTCTGCTGGTGCAGTCACTGTGTACATACATTACATTACTTATCCTGTATTATACTCCAGAGCTGCGCTCACTATTCTGCTGGTACAGTCACTGTGTACATACATTACATTACTTATCCTGTATTATACTCCAGAGCTGCGCTCACTATTCTGCTGGTGCAGTCACTGTGCACATACATTACTTATCCTGTATTATACTCCAGAGCTGCGCTCACTATTCTGCTGGTACAGTCACTGTGTACATACATTACATTACTTATCCTGTATTATACTCCAGAGCTGCGCTCACTATTCTGCTGGTACAGTCACTGTGTACATACATTACATTACTTATCCTGTATTATACTCCAGAGCTGCGCTCACTATTCTGCTGGTGAAGTCACTGTGTACATACATTACATTACTTATCCTGTATTATACTCCAGAGCTGCGCTCACTATTCTGCTGGTACAGTCACTGTGTATATACATTACATTACTTATCCTGTATTATACTCCAGAGCTGCGCTCACTATTCTGCTGGTGCAGTCACTGTGTACATACGTTACATTACTTATCCTGTATTATACTCCAGAGCTGCGCTCACTATTCTGCTGGTGCAGTCACTGTGTACATACGTTACATTACTTATCCTGTATTATACTCCAGAGCTGCGCTCACTATTCTGCTGGTGCAGTCACTGTGTACATACGTTACATTACTTATCCTGTATTATACTCCAGAGCTGCGCTCACTATTCTGCTGGTGCAGTCACTGTGTACATACGTTACATTACTTATCCTGTATTATACTCCAGAGCTGCGCTCACTATTCTGCTGGTGCAGTCACTGTGCACATACATTACTTATCCTGTATTATACTCCAGAGCCGCGCTCACTATTCTGCTGGTACAGTCACTGTGTACATACATTACATTACTTATCCTGTATTATACTCCAGAGCTGCGCTCACTATTCTGCTGGTACAGTCACTGTGTACATACATTACATTACTTATCCTGTATTATACTCCAGAGCTGCGCTCACTATTCTGCTGGTGCAGTCACTGTGTATATACATTACATTACTTATCCTGTATTATACTCCAGAGCTGCGCTCACTATTCTGCTGGTGCAGTCACTGTGTATATACATTACATTACTTATCCTGTATTATACTCCAGAGCTGCGCTCACTATTCTGCTGGTGCAGTCACTGTGTATATACATTACATTACTTATCCTGTATTATACTCCAGAGCTGCGCTCACTATTCTGCTGGTGCAGTCACTGTGTACATACATTACTTATCCTGTATTATACTCCAGAGCTGTGCTCACTATTCTGCTGGTACAGTCACTGTGTACATACATTACATTACTTATCCTGTATTATACTCCAGAGCTGCGCTCACTATTCTGCTGGTGCAGTCACTGTGTACATACATTACATTACTTATCCTGTATTATACTCCAGAGCTGCGCTCACTATTCTGCTGGTACAGTCACTGTGTACATACATTACATTACTTATCCTGTATTATACTCCAGAGCTGCGCTCACTATTCTGCTGGTGCAGTCACTGTGCACATACATTACTTATCCTGTATTATACTCCAGAGCCGCGCTCACTATTCTGCTGGTACAGTCACTGTGTACATACATTACATTACTTATCCTGTATTATACTCCAGAGCTGCGCTCACTATTCTGCTGGTACAGTCACTGTGTACATACATTACATTACTTATCCTGTATTATACTCCAGAGCTGCGCTCACTATTCTGCTGGTGAAGTCACTGTGTACATACATTACATTACTTATCCTGTATTATACTCCAGAGCTGCGCTCACTATTCTGCTGGTACAGTCACTGTGTATATACATTACATTACTTATCCTGTATTATACTCCAGAGCTGCGCTCACCATTCTGCTGGTGCAGTCACTGTGTACATACATTACATTACTTATCCTGTATTATACTCCAGAGCTGCGCTCACTATTCTGCTGGTGCAGTCACTGTGTACATACATTACATTACTTATCCTGTATTATACTCCAGAGCTGCGCTCACTATTCTGCTGGTACAGTCACTGTGTACATACATTACATTACTTATCCTGTATTATACTCCAGAGCTGCGCTCACTATTCTGCTGGTGCAGTCACTGTGCACATACATTACTTATCCTGTATTATACTCCAGAGCTGCGCTCACTATTCTGCTGGTACAGTCACTGTGTACATACATTACATTACTTATCCTGTATTATACTCCAGAGCTGCGCTCACTATTCTGCTGGTACAGTCACTGTGTACATACATTACATTACTTATCCTGTATTATACTCCAGAGCTGCGCTCACTATTCTGCTGGTGAAGTCACTGTGTACATACATTACATTACTTATCCTGTATTATACTCCAGAGCTGCGCTCACTATTCTGCTGGTACAGTCACTGTGTATATACATTACATTACTTATCCTGTATTATACTCCAGAGCTGCGCTCACTATTCTGCTGGTGCAGTCACTGTGTACATACGTTACATTACTTATCCTGTATTATACTCCAGAGCTGCGCTCACTATTCTGCTGGTGCAGTCACTGTGTACATACGTTACATTACTTATCCTGTATTATACTCCAGAGCTGCGCTCACTATTCTGCTGGTGCAGTCACTGTGTACATACGTTACATTACTTATCCTGTATTATACTCCAGAGCTGCGCTCACTATTCTGCTGGTGCAGTCACTGTGTACATACGTTACATTACTTATCCTGTATTATACTCCAGAGCTGCGCTCACTATTCTGCTGGTGCAGTCACTGTGTACATACATTACATTACTTATCCTGTATTATACTCCAGAGCTGCGCTCACTATTCTGCTGGTGCAGTCACTGTGTATATACATTACTTATCCTGTATTATACTCAGGATTGTCCTCACTTTGCTTTGTCTCCAACAAGTCATTCCTCAGCCCGTCCTTCCTCTTCTCTGTAGTGACCTGTGTGGTCGCTCTTCTTTCTGCTCCCCACAATGATGTAGATGTAGGGATTGTCCTTCGAATTGATGGCAGGACACTAGAAAGTCACAATGGTGCTGAGAATCTTCATCCTCCTTCTTGGGATGACGGGGAAGAATCACACGAGTCTCACCATGATGGCTGGAGCCAGAGAGATGACATAGGTGATGACTGTGAAGACCACAACTATGTGCTGTTTAATTGGACAACATGGCACCGAGTTCTTTCTGATCTCTATGAGAAGGACTGCGCTGGCACCAAGCATGGCCAGAGTGACAATGACTATGTAGACAGTTGACTGGTGCTCAGCGATGAGGAACCTTTCGAAAAGTGTTACCAGGACTGAGACAAGCCATATAATCCCACACAAAACTGCTGACAAGTGGTCGGGGCGACCATATTTGTACCACATTGGAAAGCAGACAGAGAGGCATCGCTCAATGCTGAGTGTGGCCAGAAAGGAGAAGCTCGAATGGAATCCAAAACTGTTCAGGAACTTGCCAAACCCAGCGAATATGAGATCACTCTGCTGTGAGGTGGCCACTATATTAAAGAAGCACAAGAAGTACACCGACACCATGGAGCAACCAAGGACGAAGATGAAATTCGCCACAGCCAAATTCAGGATATAGACCGTTGACTTGATACGGCCACAGAATAGATATAAGATGATCCCATTACCAACCAGACCCACCAGGCAGATGAGAACAGTCATCAAGCAAATGGAGAACAGCGAGGGGTCTGGGAAGAAGACTATGGCTGGAGGGTTCATATTGTTGACCAAGACGTTAAGGGACATTGTTTTATGCAGTTACCAGAAGACTGGAAGAGACAAGAAGTGTCAGAAGCACGGATAATCCTAAAACAACAGCAGCAAGATGGGATCCCGGGCCCCAACTGATCAGCATTGTCTACATCCCCACACAAGTACATACAAGTCCAATCTGGAGTGGCCATTGCTCACGCACTGTTGTAGGACCACTTTGTCTTCTGACATGGTGTAGAACCAGCCAGACATTGTTTGTCTTCCCAGTGGTCAGTTCCTATTAAACTTGGACCATCTCAGGAGGAGGCAGACTGAACTCCCAGCAGTAAACAACACATCCCCATATAGGGGGTTAAGGGGTGAAGACCAGGAGTCTGCTGGGAATAACATTTTTAGAGGTGACCCCAAACCAAACCACTTTGGTAGCCCATTATGTTCAATGATCTGCCACCTGTCCAGTCTTAGAGCCATAGAGGCCTTCAGTGGAGGGACAGTCATTACATCCATCATTGTGCACTTGGAGATCATTCCAGGACATCTCCAAACATCTCAAAAGTTGAGATAGGATTGCAGGATGGGGAGAAGAGATGACAACTAAGGGTCTAAGGATTTCTGTAAGGGTTAGAACAAGGATCTGTCCCAAACATGGAGGCTCAGGTGTGCAAAAAGTGCTAAGCCCAGAATAAAATACTTCTAGAAATCTGGACACAGAAGACCAATGTGAGGAGGTCGGCTAGGATCTATAGATATATTATACACAACATTCATCCAGTCTATTCTGCCTTGTAGCCATCTCTACAGGTGACCAGGAGATCCATCCATACTATGTATAGCTGATATAGAGGAACCCAATCCAAGGAGCCGAGCCCAGATGTCCATGTTGGCTGGTGCAGAAGTTCCCTTGGTGTAATCTAATGATTTCCTACCACATCTGATCTATCCTAATATACGAATGTCTTATATGTCTAGGATATCAGATCTGCACTTACCACTGGCTCAGGATCGCCACTGCCGCGGTGTGTGATGTGACAGGGCTCTAGGGATGGCAGTATAGTTATACTTGGCTGGCAGCCACTCCAAACCCTACCAGAGTTTATTAGTACATTCCTGGGCGTATTCACACAAGAAACCTTTGTGTTATCGATGAGACAGACAGTGTAAAAGCTTCACTGGGGTCAGTCCATGAAGAGTGACCCCTGCCCAGGGTGATGACTGGACGTGAGGGTGCAGACACGTGCCAGCTTGTGTGGACGGGTGGGGGATGGTGTGACTGGCAGCCTGTCAAGGCCTTTGTTCAGTTGGTGTCCTGTGTTACTCCTTCCTTATCCGGCTGCTTTATAGTCCGGTTTTTGGGTGGGGCTGAAATGAAGCCAATAAAACTCCCATGAAGAGTATAGGGTGAGCCAAGCTTATGTGATGTGGAGAGCGGTGGGGAGACACATGGCGGGTGTGAATCTGTTTTCCTCTGCAAACACCCAACCCTCACTACTAGGGTTGAGCCAATCTTGAGATTTCAGGATTTTTGATCATTTTCCAGTCGATCCCGACCGTGAAATTTGCTCGATCGCTGACCAGGATCCGATCTTTCCCGATCCCGATCGCTCAACCCTATTCATGATCTATACATGAATAGGGTTGAGCCGATCTTGAGATAACCTCTGACCTCGATCCCGCCAGAAAAGATCAGGATCGGAATTCTGATTGCGATCGTGCAATTTACTCGAATCCGATCTTTTCCGATCCTGAACGCTCAACCCTACTCACTACACAAGACATCGGTGTAGAGAGACCCCGACCCAAAGTGATATAGAGGACAATATTGTACTGAAAAACACCCCAGTGCCCCCCATACACATAGTACACTCACCTGATGGACGCCTTTACACAGGGGTGTACTATAGCCCCACAGTTTCACCAGGGGTGTATCCAATATTGGGTGGAGCGACCCTGTAGTCTGCTACATGGCATCACTAGCCCCGGCATTAATGTAAGGCCATGGGTGAGGAAAGGGATGCCAGGTATTTACAGAGGACTTTTCCCCACCTCCTTGGCATCTGTGAATAGTCTCTGCTCCAATGACTCCAGTGCAGTGGGAATTTTCTCTCTAGCCCCCACCATGCCTTAGCAACAAGTGCAGGTAATTTTGGTGCCTAATGTGATATTTAAACTAGACCTGGATCTGAGCAGAAAAAACATAGTATAAGATATATATATACTGTATATATGGACAAGGATTCAAGCAGCACACAACTTCAGGCACACAAAAGTTGCCATAAAAGTTTGCAAATTGGCCACTAGACCACTGAAGATCACTTACTATCAACCAAAGATAGCTATAAGGGCTCGTTCACATGGGGCAAGAGGGGACGGATTTTGACGTCGAATCCAACTCAGAATCCGCCCCCTCACAATAGAGTCAATGTAGACTGCTAGCTTCCTTTTTTCCGTGAGCGGTATGTTCTGGCTCATGGAAAAAAAAAGCTAGCTGCCCTTTCTTCAGGCAGATTCAGCCCTGGCGTCCGCTTCACGACAGCACCCTCTGGACTAGGCCCATCCACTTGAGCCTACTCCGGAGCAGGAAGCCACGACTGTCGGAAGCCGCAGCTGGCGCATATTGGTACTATTCTGACGTGGCTTCCCATATCAAAATCAGGACCAAAATTTATGGTCCTGTGCTCCGTGTTAACTAGCCCTAAGGGTCTCCTTAAATGTCTCAGACCTTAGAAGAAGGTAAGTGATGCTTTCTGGAGCATAGTGTCACCCGTCCAAGCCCCTGGAATGTTATACAAGTAGGGTTGAGCCGATCTTGACTTTTCAGGATCGATTTTAAAATCCGATATCCGATCATTTTTCATTCGAACCCGATCTCGATCCCAATTCCGATCCCAATGCAAGTCAATGGGATTTTTTTTATTAATCGGAGATCAGATTTTAAAAGCAATCCTATTCACTATACAGCATGGAATCTAACAATGTAATGCTTTAATTGTTAGACTCCACGCTGTGTAGTGAATCACTAAAGTAGCCAGAGGATTTTTTTTTAATCCACTGGCTACTTAGTCCCCCCTGGTGTCCACTTACCTGCAGAGATGGCTGCTCCGGTGCCCGGTGTTCTTCTTCGCCTCACTGCCGCTCCATGCTGTTCTTCTCGCCCCGCTGCCCCCTGCCTCCCAGGTTAGGAGAGTGTGGGTGGGTAATGGGAGGGGAGACGTCACATATCCCCGCCCTGTACCCGCCCACACTCTCCTAAGCCACAAGCCCCACCTTCCTAGCTCTTTAAACACTAACCTGGGAGGCGGCGGCAACGAGGCGAGAAGAGCAGCGTGGAGCGGCAGCGAGGCAAAGAAGAACACTGGACACCGGAGCAGCCATCTCTAGAGGTAAGTAGCTACTAGAGATGTTAGTTTAGTCTCCCATTAGAATGAATGGAGGCAGCCGGCGCGCAGGGGGTTAAGGCTGTGTGCCAGCTGCTTCCATTCATTCCTATGGAACAGCAGCGGAGCCTTCACACTGAGTATACACTATATACTCAGTGAGAAGGCTAAGCAAAGCATTGTGGGTAATAGTACCGATCTCGATCCCACCTAAAAAGATCGTGTTCGGAATTCCGATCGCGATCATGAAATTTTCTCGATAACCGATTGGAATCCGATCTTTTCCGAACACGATCGCTCAACCCTATATACAAGCCAAATCAATTACATGTAAATCCCAATCCTGACTGCCGATTGTGCGTCTGTTGATCTTGTCTTCACTTCCCTGGGGAATTCCCTACATATTGGGTTCCACTTCGTAGTAATCCAAAGGGAAGAATCGTAGATGGAGTCTATATGTGTTTGTCACCCACAAAACATTATTATATACTGGGGTCCCTTCAGAACCCATAGTAAAATAAGTGGAGGCTGGGGGAGGTGAGTAAATATAATAAATAGAGATGAGCGAACAGTGTTCTATCGAACTCATGTTCGATCGGATATTAGGCTGTTCGGCATGTTCGAATCGAATCGAACACCGCGTGGTAAAGTGCGCCATTACTCGATTCCCCTCCCACCTTCCCTGGCGCCTTTTTTGCTCCAATAACAGCGCAGGGGAGGTGGGACAGGAACTACGACACCGGTGACGTTGAAAAAAGTAGGCAAAACCCATTGGCTGCCGAAAACATGTGACCTCTAATTTAAAAGAACAGCGCCGCCCAGGTTCGCGTCATTCTGAGCTTGCAATTCACCGAGGACGGAGGTTTCCGTCCAGCTAGCTAGGGCTTAGATTCTGGGTAGGCAGGGACAGGCTAGGATAGGAAGGAGAAGACAACCAACAGCTCTTATAAGAGCTAAATTCCAGGGAGAAGCTTGTCAGTGTAACGTGACACTGACGGGCTCAATCGCCGCAACCCAGCTTTCCCAGGATCCTGAATGGAATACACTGACAGTGTATTCCCGTATACCCGATATATACCCCCGATACCCGTTCCAACGGTGTGCCCCCCCACCTTCACCCCAGAAATACCCTGCAAGTCCCCTAGCAATAGAATTGGGGCTATATACACCCACTATTTTTGCTACTGCCATATAGTGCCATTGTCTCACTGGGAATTCAAAGAATATATTGGGGTTATAAATACCCTCATTTCTTGCTACTGCCATATAGTGTCATTGTCTGACTGGGAATTCAAAGAATATATTGGGGTTACGTGCACCCACAATTTTTGCTACTGGTATATAGTGCCATTCAGTGGCGTAACTAGGAATGGCGGGGCCCCGTGGCGAACTTTTGACATGAGGCCCCCCCCCATCCCAACTGACGCCGAAGACCTCGACTGACCCCCTCCTCCGCACTCTATTATGTCCCTTACTTACTTGCCCCTGCACACAGTATTAACCCCTATAGTGTCCCCTGCACACACAGTATTAACCCCAATAGTGTCCCCTGCACACACAGTATTAACCCCAATAGTGTCCCCTGCACACACAGTATTAACCCCAATAGTGTCCCCTGCACACACAGTATTAACCCCAATAGTGTCCCCTGCACACACAGTATTAACCCCTATAGTGTCCCCTGCACACACAGTGTTAACCCCTATAGTGTCCCCTGCACACACAGTATTAACCCCTATAGTGTCCCCTGCACACAGTGTTAACCCCAATAGTGTCCCTCTGTGTACACCCATAAACAATTATTATACTCTGGGGTCTTTTCAGACCCCAGAGTATAATAATCGGAGACTAAATTGGGAATAAAAACATTAAAAAAAAAACCACTGTTGCTTCTTACCTGTTCCCCGGCTCCTGTGCTGTACTGTCCTCCTCTCGCGTCCTTCGTTAATGACGTCGGACGTCACATGACCCGGGAAGCATGCCGGGTTCATGTGACGTCAGAGACGTCAGACAGCAGTAGGACGGAGGCCTGGCAGGATCGCGGAGAGGTAAGTAACAGTTTTTTATGTTTATTACCTCTCCAGATCCGCCGGTCATTATACTCGGGGGTCTGCAAAGACCCCCGAGTATAATGATAGCCTCTGTGGGGCCCGCGGTGTCACTTGCCGATCCCAGCCCAGCCAGGATCGGCAAGTGAATAGGGCCCGTAACTGCCTATTGAAAAAAACCGCAGCGGTAGCGGCTGTCACCGGGCCCCCTAATGGCCCGGGCTCTGTGGCAGCTGCTACTGCTGCTACCACGGTACTTACGCCCCTGGTGCCATTGTCTGACTGGGAATTCAAAGAATATATTGGGGTTACAAATACCCTCATTTCTTGCTACTGCCATATAGTGCCAGTTTCTGACTGGTAATTCAAAGAATATATTGGGGTTACGTGCACCCACAATTTTTGCTACTGGTATATAGTGCCATTGTCTGACTGGGAATTCAAAGAATATATTGGGGTTACAAATACCCTCATTTCTTGCTACTGGTATATAGTGCCATTGTCTGACTGGGAATTCAAAGAATATATTGGGGTTATAAATACCCTCATTTCTTGCTACTGGTATATAGTGCCATTGTCTGACTGGGAATTCAAAGAATATATTGGGGTTACGTGCACCCACAATTTTTGCTACTGGTATATAGTGCCAATTTCTAACTGGGAATTCAAAATGCGCAAGGCTCCCGGAAAGGGACGTGGACGAGGCCGTGGGCGAGGTCGGGGGAATGGTTCTGGGGAGCAAGGTAGCAGTGAAGCCACAGGGCGTCCCGTGCCTACTCCTGTGGGGCAGCAAGCATTGCGCCACTCCACAGTGCCAGGGTTGCTTGCCACATTAACTAAACTGCAGGGTACAAACCTTAGTAGGCCCGAGAACCAGGAACAGATCTTGCAATGGCTGTCAGAGAACGCTTACAGCACATTGTCCAGCAGCCAGTCAGACTCTGCCTCCTCTCCTCCTATTACCCAACAGTCTTGTCCTCCTTCCTCCCAAAATTCCCAAGCTTCACAGAACAATAACCCCAACTGTCCCTGCTCCCCAGAGCTGTTCTCCGCTCCTTTCATTGTCCCTCAACCTGCCCCTCCACGTCACGATTCCACGAACCTAACAGAGGAGCATCTGTGTCCAGATGCTCAAACACTAGAGTCTCCTCCATCTCCGTTCGATTTGGTGGTGGATGACCAGCAACCCACCCTCATCGACGATGATGTGACGCAGTTGCCGTCAGGGCATCCAGTTGACCGGCGCATTGTGCGGGAGGAGGAGATGAGACAGGAGTTGGAAGAGGAAGTGGTGGATGATGAGGACACTGACCCGACCTGGACAGGGGGGATGTCAAGCGGGGAAAGTAGTGTGGATGTTGAGGCAGGTGCAGCACCAAAAAGGGTAGCTAGAGGCAGAGGCAGAGGTCAGCAGCTTAGGCGAAGCCAGGCCACACCCAGAATCTCCCAAGATGTTCCAGTTCGTACCCAGCCCCGAAAAACTCCCACCTCGAGGGCACGTTTCTCGAAGGTGTGGAGTTTTTTCAAGGAATGCGCCGAGGACAGATATAGTGTTGTCTGCACAATTTGCCTCTCGAAATTGATTAGGGGCTCTGAGAAGAGCAACCTGTCCACCACTTCAATGCGCCGTCATTTGGAATCCAAGCACTGGAATCAGTGGCAGGCAGCAACGGCAGGACAAAGGCCGCCTGCCGTTCACGCCACTGCCACTGCCTCTGCCACTGCCTCTGCCTCTGCCACTGCCACTGCTGACTGTGCTGGCGATGCACTCCAGAGGACGAGCCAGGACACCACTTCATCTGCCTCCGCCACTTTGTTGACTTCTACCTCATCCTCCCCTGGTCCTGTCTTATCTCCTTCTCCTGCACCATCAAAGGCACCATCAGGCGTTTCTTTACAACAACCCACCATCTCTCAGACATTGGAGCGGCGGCAGAAATACACTGCTAACCACCCACACGCGCAAGCCTTGAACGCCAACATCGCTAAACTGCTGGCCCAGGAGATGTTGGCGTTCCGGCTTGTTGAAACTCCCGCCTTCCTGGACCTGATGGCAACTGCGGCACCTCGCTATGCCGTCCCTAGCCGTCACTACTTCTCCCGGTGTGCCGTCCCCGCCTTGCACCAGCACGTGTCACTCAACATCAGGCGGGCCCTTAGTTCCGCGCTTTGCACAAAGGTCCACTTGACCACCGACGCGTGGACAAGTGCATGCGGACAGGGACGCTACATTTCACTGACGGCACACTGGGTGAATGTAGTTGAGGCTGGGACTGCTTCCCAAACTGGCCCGGTGTACCTCGTCTCCCCGCCTAACATTCCTGGCAGGGACACGAGAAGAACACCCCCCTCCTCCTCCTCCTCTACCGCCTCCTCCTCCGCCACCGCCTCCTCCTCCGCTGTTAGATTGACCCCAGCTACGAGTTGGAAACGTTGCAGCACTGGCGTTGGTAGACGTCAGCAGGCTGTGCTGAAGCTGATCAGCTTGGGGGACAGACAGCACACTGCCTCCGAGGTGAGGGATGCCCTCCTCGATGAGACGGCAATATGGTTTGAGCCGCTGCACCTGGGCCCAGGCATGGTCGTTTGTGATAACGGCCGGAACCTGGTAGCAGCTCTGGAGCTTGCCGGACTCCAACATGTTCCATGCCTGGCCCACGTCTTCAACCTAGTGGTGCAACGTTTCCTAAAGAGCTACCCCAATGTTCCAGAGCTACTGGTGAAAGTGCGGCGCATGTGCGCCCACTTTCGCAACTCGACAGTAGCCGCTGCTAGCTTAAAATCTCTCCAGCAATGCCTGCATGTGCCACAACACCGGCTTTTGTGCGACGTCCCCACACGCTGGAACTCAACGTTTCAGATGTTGAATAGAGTGGTTGAGCAGCAGAGACCTTTGATGGAATACCAGCTACAAAACCCTAGGGTGCCACAAAGTCAGCTGCCTCAGTTTCACATCCATGAGTGGCCATGGATGAGAGACCTTTGTGACATCCTACGGGTCTTTGAGGAGTCCACAAGGAGGGTGAGCTCTGAGGATGCGATGGTGAGCCTTACAATCCCGCTCTTGTGTGTTCTGAGAGAATCCCTGATTGACATCAGGGATAACTCAGATCACACAGAGGAGTTAGGGATAGCATCCGATCCGTCACAGCTGGAGAGTAGGTCCACACATCTGTCCGCTTCACTGCGTTTAATGGAGGAGGAGGAGGAGGAAGAAGAGTTGTCCGATGATGTGATGGTGATACAGGAGGCTTCCGGGCAACTTCGAATCGTCCCATTGTTGCAGCGCGGATGGGTAGACATGGAGGATGAGGAGGAAATGGAGATTGAACTTTCCGGTGGGGCCAGAGGAGTCATGCCAACTAACACTGTGGCAGACATGGCTGAGTTCATGTTGGGGTGCTTTACAACCGACAAGCGTATTGTCAAAATCATGGAGGACAACCAGTACTGGATCTTTGCTATCCTTGACCCCCGGTATAAAAACAACATCTCGTCTTTTATTCCGGTAGAGGGGAGGGCCAATCGCATCAATGCTTGCCACAGGCAATTGGTGCAGAATATGATGGAGATGTTTCCAGCATGTGACGTTGGCGGCAGGGAGGGCAGTTCCTCCAGTAGGCGACCAAGTTCTCACCGGTCCACACAAACGAGGGGCACACTGTCTAAGGTCTGGGACACCTTGATGGCACCCCCTCGCCAAAGTGCCGCCACGGAGGGTCCTAGTGTCACCAGGCGTGAGAAGTATAGGCGCATGTTGCGGGAATACCTTTCCGACCACAGCCCTGTCCTCTCCGACCCCTCTGCACCCTACACGTATTGGGTGTCGAAGTTGGACCTGTGGCTTGAACTTGCCCTATATGCCTTGGAGGTGCTGTCCTGTCCTGCCGCCAGCGTCCTATCTGAGAGGGTGTTCAGTGCAGCCGGTGGCATCATCACTGACAAGCGCACCCGTCTGTCAGCTGAGAGTGCCGACCGGCTCACTTTGATAAAAATGAACCACCACTGGATAGAGCCTTCATTTTTGTGCCCACCTGTGTAAAGCACCCCAACATGAAACTCCATGTCTGTACTCAACCTCTCCAATTCCTCCGCATCCTCATACTTATCCACCATAAGCGTTGCACAATTCTGCTAATACTAGGCTCCCTCCACCCTGATTTCCCACAACTCTGCTGGTTAGAGGCTCCCTCCACCCTGATTTCCACCAACTCTGCTGGTTAGAGGCTCCCTCCACCCTGCTTTCCCACAACTCTGCTGGTTAGAGGCTCCCTCCACCCTGCTTTCCCACAACTCTGCTGGTTAGAGGCTCCCTCCACCCTGCTTTCCCACAACTCTGCTGGTTAGAGGCTCCCTCCACCCTGATTTCCACCAACTCTGCTGGTTAGAGGCTCCCTCCACCATGAATTGGTCCAAACTGGGCTGTTTAGCGGCTCCCTCCACCATGAATTGGTCCAAACTGGGGTTTTTAGAGGCTCCCTCCACCATGAATTGGTCCAAACTGGGCTGTTTAGAGGCTCCCTCCACCATGAATTGGTCCAAACTGGGGTTTTTAGAGGCTCCCTCCACCATGAATTGGTCCAAACTGGGCTGGTTAGAGGCTCCCTCCACCATGAATTTGCCCAAACTGGGCTGTTTAGAGGCTCCCTCCACCATGAATTGGTCCAAACTGGGGTTTTTAGAGGCTCCCTCCACCATGAATTGGTCCAAACTGGGCTGTTTAGAGGCTCCCTCCACCATGAATTGGTCCAAACTGGGGTTTTTAGAGGCTCCCTCCACCATGAATTGGTCCAAACTGGGGTTTTTAGAGGCTCCCTCCACCATGAATTTGCCCAAACTGGGCTGTTTAGAGGCTCCCTCCACCATGAATTTGCCCAAACTGAGCTGTTTAGAGGCTCCCTCCACCATGAATTGGTCCAAACTGGGGTTTTTAGAGGCTCCCTCCACCATGAATTGGTCCAAACTGGGGGTTTTTAGAGGCTCCCTCCACCATGAATTTGCCCAAACTGGGGTTTTTAGAGGCTCCCTCCACCATGAATTGGTCCAAACTGGGGTTTTTAGAGGCTCCCTCCACCATGAATTGGTCCAAACTGGGGTTTTTAGAGGCTCCCTCCACCATGAATTGGTCCAAACTGGGCTGTTTAGAGGCTCCCTCCACCATGAATTTGCCCAAACTGGGCTGTTTAGAGGCTCCCTCCACCATGAATTTGCCCAAACTGGGCTGTTTAGAGGCTCCCTCCATCATGAATTGGTCCAAACTGGGCTGGTTAGAGGCTCCCTCCACCATGAATTGGTCCAAACTGGGTTTTCTAGAGGCTCCCTCCACCATGAATTGGTCCAAACTGGGCTGGTTAGAGGCTCCCTCCACCATGAATTGGTCCAAACTGGGTTTTTTAGAGGCTCCCTCCACCATGAATTTGCCCAAACTGGGCTGGTTAGAGGCTCCCTCCACCATGAATTGGTCCAAACTGGGTTTTTTAGAGGCTCCCTCCACCATGAATTGGTCCAAACTGGGCTGGTTAGAGGCTCCCTCCACCATGAATTGGTCCAAACTGGGGTTTTTAGAGGCTCCCTCCACCATGAATTTGCCCAAACTGGGCTGTTTAGAGGCTCCCTCCACCATGAATTTGCCCAAACTGGGCTGTTTAGAGGCTCCCTCCACCATGAATTGGTCCAAACTGGGCTGTTTAGAGGCTCCCTCCACCATGAATTGGTCCAAACTGGGGTTTTTAGAGGCTCCCTCCACCATGAATTTGCCCAAACTGGGCTGTTTAGAGGCTCCCTCCATCATGAATTGGTCCAAACTGGGGGTTTTAGAGGCTCCCTCCACCATGAATTTGCCCAAACTGGGCTGTTTAGAGGCTCCCTCCATCATGAATTGGTCCAAACTGGGGGTTTTAGAGGCTCCCTCCATCATGAATTGGTCCAAACTGGGTTTTCTAGAGGCTCCCTCCACCATGAATTGGTCCAAACTGGGGTTTTTAGAGGCTCCCTCCACCATGAATTGGTCCAAACTGGGGTTTTTAGAGGCTCCCTTTACCATGAATTGGTCCAAACTGGGCTGTTTAGAGGCTCCCTCCACCATGAATTTGCCCAAACTGGGCTGTTTAGAGGCTCCCTCCACCATGAATTGGTCCAAACTGGGGTTTTTAGAGGCTCCCTCCACCATGAATTGGTCCAAACTGGGGGTTTTTAGAGGCTCCCTCCATCATGAATTGGTCCAAACTGGGTTTTCTAGAGGCTCCCTCCACCATGAATTGGTCCAATCTGGGCTGGTTAGAGGCTCCCTCCACCATGAATTGGTCCAAACTGGGGTTTTTAGAGGCTCCCTTTACCATGAATTGGTCCAAACTGGGCTGTTTAGAGGCTCCCTCCACCATGAATTTGCCCAAACTGGGCTGTTTAGAGGCTCCCTCCATCATGAATTGGTCCAAACTGGGGTTTTTAGAGGCTCCCTCCATCATGAATTGGTCCAAACTGGGGTTTTTAGAGGCTCCCTCCACCATGAATTTGCCCAAACTGGGCTGTTTAGAGGCTCCCTCCATCATGAATTGGTCCAAACTGGGGGTTTTAGAGGCTCCCTCCACCATGAATTTGCCCAAACTGGGCTGTTTAGAGGCTCCCTCCATCATGAATTGGTCCAAACTGGGGGTTTTAGAGGCTCCCTCCATCATGAATTGGTCCAAACTGGGTTTTCTAGAGGCTCCCTCCACCATGAATTGGTCCAATCTGGGCTGGTTAGAGGCTCCCTCCACCATGAATTGGTCCAAACTGGGGTTTTTAGAGGCTCCCTCCACCATGAATTGGTCCAAACTGGGGTTTTTAGAGGCTCCCTTTACCATGAATTGGTCCAAACTGGGCTGTTTAGAGGCTCCCTCCACCATGAATTTGCCCAAACTGGGCTGTTTAGAGGCTCCCTCCACCATGAATTGGTCCAAACTGGGGTTTTTAGAGGCTCCCTCCACCATGAATTGGTCCAAACTGGGGGGTTTTAGAGGCTCCCTCCATCATGAATTGGTCCAAACTGGGTTTTCTAGAGGCTCCCTCCACCATGAATTGGTCCAATCTGGGCTGGTTAGAGGCTCCCTCCACCATGAATTGGTCCAAACTGGGGTTTTTAGAGGCTCCCTTTACCATGAATTGGTCCAAACTGGGCTGTTTAGAGGCTCCCTCCACCATGAATTTGCCCAAACTGGGCTGTTTAGAGGCTCCCTCCATCATGAATTGGTCCAAACTGGGGTTTTTAGAGGCTCCCTCCATCATGAATTGGTCCAAACTGGGGTTTTTAGAGGCTCCCTCCACCATGAATTTGCCCAAACTCTGCTGGTTAGAGGCTCAATCCACCCTGATTTTCAAAACAAATGTCAACCTCAACTTACTACAAGGGCCAAATTCACTGCTGGTGACAAGCTCTCCTCACTGCAAGTGCCAAATACACATGTTTCAAGGTGTTTTCCTACTGTCAGAGAGGTGGTATTGAGTGTGTAAAGTGTGTAGTTGTTAGGCTGTGATGTTGGGGTAATAGAGGGTCTTTGGTGTGTTAGATGCCCCCAGACATGCTTCCCCTGCTGTCCCAGTGTCATTCCAGAGGTGTTGGCATCATTTCCTGGGGTGTCATAGTGGACTTGGTGACCCTCCAGACACGGATTTGGGTTTCCCCCTTAACGAGTATCTGTTCCCCATAGACTATAATGGGGTTCGAAACCCGTTCGAACACACGAACAGTGAGCGGCTGTTCGAATCGAATTTCGAACCTCGAACATTTTAGTGTTCGCTCATCTCTAATAATAAACACTTATACTCACCTTGCCTCGCCTCTCCTGCCTCTTCCGGCCTCTGGTTGAGGACTCGCTCCCCAGGGTCACCACTGAGGCCTGTGGATGGGCTTCAGTAGTCACATGGGGCATGCCAATGCCATGGTGCTTTGACCCTGGGATATATGAAGTCAGAAGCCAGGAGTGGCCTGATGAGGACAATGGTGAGCAGATGTACAAGGACCGGCAAGACGAACATGTTATACCAATAGAGCCTACAGCCTGACACAAACAGAACGTCTTGTGAGATTTTCTCAAGACAAATCTGGTGAGGTTGCCCGAGTTCTACTTAAAAGGCCCATAGGGGGACAAGTAAAGTGTTTGACGGCTCCATCACCATAGGATATACCTTGCAGGGCGCACTGTCACTATCCACAGCGAGGTGCTACAACTTGTTCTGTATTTTATGACTGCAATGGCCAGGGGCCAAGTCTTGCAAAAAGTATTTCAATAAAAGAATGGAAAAACTTTATTGCCTTCAAAGCCGCAAGTGTCAAACAACACCGACCGTGTGTCCGCTCATGGACCAGGTGATGAAATGGTTAAAGGTTTCGCTGTGAATTCTGCAGGTTCAGCTATACAAATAAAGCTAGGCAGGTTTGGAGTTTTGTTTGGATGCTCACCCAGAAATCTCCAGCAATGCGGTAAATCCTGATAGGGCTCTCGTGCAGTTACAGGATCACCAGTGGGGGGCGCTATTTCTGACTGAGCTACAGAATCTATAACAGTCAGATCCTGTCCCTAATATATGTCTATGGCCTTATAATGGTTGGCTTTATGTTTTTAACCCTTCCACATCCATAACTGTGAGCTTGGCTTTGTTATATATAAGTATAGTTCTAGGTAGGTTGGACGGGGGGACTGGAGTTTAGTTTGGTGCAGCCTTGTCCTACTCAAATACATAAGAGCAGATTATAAAATCAGATCCACAATTCATCCATTGACAAAATGGAAGAAATATTAAGATAATAATATAATGGAAACCACAATGGCGGCTCGGGCTCTACATTCCTGCTTTATCCCCTCTGCACCAGGCGGTTGTCTCTCTGATAATGGCCTTAGCCCAGCTTCATTCTGCGTTCAGCTCTTGGGGAAACCACTAAAGCTGTTACTACCTTTCTGCAGTCTCTCTGCTCCCTCTCTGTCTCTCCTACAGACATGGCTGTGTTTAGACATAAGGCAACCCATGGGGTCCTGGAGATCAGGATGGCAATATGGCCTCTCATTTTTTTAATTTGGATTATTCCAGCAGATAGCAGCTGCCCATATCCTCTTCTATCTGAGTCCACTCTATTACAGCCTCCAGGGGGTGCCCTCTATGCCAGCATCCATTTATCACATCTATCCTGACATTGCTTAGCATCCACATGTAGTGCACAGCGCCCCTTGGAGGCTGAAGCAGCCAAACACAGGAGCGAGGGGGGGTAAGTGAATGTTGTCGTCACCTATTGGAATAATCCAACAGGTAACAGCGGACTGTAGGGGCCATAAAAGGGACAATGTACTAGGTGGGGAACATAAAAGGGGACAACGTACTATGTGGGGGCCATAAAAGGGGGCAATGTACTATGTGGGGGCCATAAAAGGGGGCAATGTACTAGGTGGGGGCCATAAAAGGGGACAATGTACTATGTGGGGGGCCATAAAAGGGGACAAAGTACTAGGTGGGGGACATAAAAGGGGACAACGTACTATGTGGGGGCCATAAAAGGGAACAATGTACTGTGGGGGCCATAAAAGGGGACAATTTACTGTGGGGGACATAAAAGGGGACAATGTATTATGTGGGGGCCATAAAAGGGGACAATGCACTGTGTAGGGGACATAAAAGGGGGCAACATACTGTGTGGGGGCCATAAAAGGGGACAATGTACTATGTGGGGGCCATAAAAGGGGACAATGTACTAGGTGGGGGACATATAATGTGTGGGAGCGAGTTAAACGGATGATCCACTATGTGGAGGCCAATAATAGAGGCTTTTTTGATCTGTAGATGGGTGGCCAGTTCTGTTAAAGAGGGAGCGGGGATGAAATATTCTGAACAGAGAGGACCGCGGTGGAGGATGTTAGTTATGAGATACATTGATGGGTATAGGATCTCTTTATATATATGGACATGAAACCTTTGGAATTACCTGGATTTCTTCATTGGTTACAATACGATGTCTGATTGTTAATCATTAGAGATGATTGAGTAGGTGTTCGATGGAATACTACGGTATTCGAAATACTTGTACTCGATTGGGTAGTACTTGCTGTTCGAAGTTAAGATTTAATGCAGAACCAGCGTTGATTGGCAGAATGCTATACAGTCGGCCAATCAACGCTGGTTCTTCTCCTATCTTTAGAAGTCTTCTCCCTGCGCAGCGTCCCTGCAGCATCTTCCGGCTCTGAATTCACTCTGCCAGGCATCGGGCCTGGGCAGAGCCGACTGTGCATGTCTGCTTGTAGTGCGAGCTTGTAGTGCGGGCATGCGTAGTTGGCTCTGCCCAGGCCTGATGCCTAGCAGAGTGAATTCAGAGCCGGAAGATGCTGCAGGGACGCTGCACAGGGAGAAGAATCCAGCCCGACCCTCACTCATGGACTTGGTAAGTAGAATTTGATTGAATGTTGCCTACCCCTGAAACGAGCATTTCCCCCCATAGACTATAATGGGGTTCGAGACCTGTTCGAACAGTGAGCGGCTGATCAAATCGGATTTCGAACCCCGAACATTTTAGTGTTCGCTCATCTCTATTAATCATGTGACAATTATAGACAAAGTTACAAAACCAACAACACACAATTGTACGTTCTCTAAATGACAACACTCATTACTAAGGTGGATCCAGTAAAAAGCCTGACACTAACCTGCCAGCTATCATCCTGGTGACTAGAGATGAGCAAACTGTAAAATATTCGATGTTTGTTATCCGTTTCGAATAGCTTCTCAATATTCGACTATTCGAACAAATATGGAACCCCACTCACTACAACCTCTATCAAAGTGGGAAAATACCTGGAAACCTTCTTTACTCCCCAAATGGAGGGACACAAACCTCAATGTAAGCTCCACAAACATTACCGAGCCCCCCTTTATATCACGTGCCCCATGACACCCACAGATGGAATAGACAATGGGAAATCCTTCAGTCCCCCCCTGACCTGTCATTGTGGATGTGTGTGATGTGGTGAGACCTTCCAAAATTCACTTTTATGGCCCTTAACATGAGCCCGTACAAATGAAGTTCCAGGCCCTTAAGCTGAGCTCCAGCAGAGATTGGGGCCCTTCAGATGACTTCAGCCTCTACCTGCAGAGTTTTAGGCCCTTTAACTTAGTTCAGCCTTCACCAGCAGAGATTTGTTGGCCCTTTGGGTGACTGGAGCCTTTAAAAAGCAGTGTATTTGGCCCTTTTGGTGACTAGAGCCATGCAGCAGCAGTGTTTCATTTATTGGCCCTTGGGGTGACCCCTAAAAAATTGAGTTGAAACCCCCTGGGGGGGGGGGGAGATAATGGAAATATTTTTTTTAATATATATATTAAAAAAAATAATTCACATGCAGAATTAGTGGCTGGGGTTGTAGGAGGAGGAGGAGGATGAAGAGGAAGAGTAAATTGTTTGCTGACTGAATCTCTCTAGTACCTGGACTGTGGAGTGGATATACAGCTGGGTATCCACATCTTAGCCCACATCCCCTGCTCATGATGACGAAGGACATTCGTGGCGTCCCCTCTACAGTAGCTGGACTGTGGACTAGACACCCAGCTGGGTATGCACGTCCTCGCCCACGTCCCCTGCTGCTACGCTGCATGATTTTCTAGCTAGAAATTATTGAGCTCTGAGCTGTTATTATTCCAAATTCCTGCCTCACCAAAGCCCTGTATCGCCCTGACAGTCTGACACCGCACTCTCCCTATCACTCTAAAACTGAAATGACACGAATATGCCAGCGGCCGTTCTTATAAATGGGAGGTCACATGTTTTCGGCAGCCAATGGGTTTTTTCAGTTTTTTTTCACTGCCTCCATTGTCGTAGTTCCTGTCCCACCTCCTCTGCGCAGTTATTGGTGCAAAAAACGCACCAGGGAAGGTGGGAGGGAGCACAAATTTTTACTGCGTTTGCAGCCTTGTATTCGATTGTGAACGAATACATCAAACGCCATGATATTCGATCAAATACCTATTTGATCGAACGGCGTTCACTCATCTCTACTGGTGACCTATCACCACCATCAGGGGGAGTAAGAAGAGCTGGGTATGATCCAGTGTCTGACTATTTAGTGAGTGTCAAGTACTAGGGCTACCACACGCTGGAATTCTTAGGTTAGGAATAGACAGAAACTATCGGCTTTCTCACCCCGGTAATACTAGGCTGCAGTGGAGTTACAGGATCTGACAGGTTATAAAAGATCAAGGGGATCCCATATCAGATAAAATAACAAAATAACGAAAGAAACAAATACTGCCGGATCCCATAAAATGACTAATTATATCCGGATTGAGGGATTTGTAGAACACACAATATTTACTGGTGGAGGACCCTCAAGTGATGGTGAGACCTCAATGAAGAGGACACCAAGCCGTAATGAGGACAACCCAGTCCCTATATAGGGCGACCTAATACTCAGAGTTTATTAAACATTATTATCTTATATTTATTTTAATATTTTTTATTATTATTTTAATAAAGTGTAAGTTTTCAGTCGCCCTATATCAGGACTTCTCTTTAGATTTGTTACTTTGTTTTCTGAATATGATGTAATATATTTATAAGAACAATCATCTAGGATTATAGGAACAGATATTGTATAAAATGTTATACGCTGATATATGTGGCAGTCATGTACACATAATGAAACGTGTTCCTCATCTATTGGTAAGATTAGTGCAAAGTGAACTTCTGTAGATCTCATCTGCTTCTTCCCACCAGTAATTGTGTTCTGGAGTTCAGTTCTGGTCTCCATAGGATAATGAAGCATTTTGGGAAGAATATACACCCTAAAAGTCCAGCACTTGAGGACAATATGGCGAATATCTCCACGGCCACCATGTACTTCCCTCTGGTGCTCAGATACGCCGGGATCATGGCAATCCAGACACTACAGAACACCAGCATGCTGAAGGTGATGTACTTGGCCTCATTGAAACTGTCCGGTAATGTCCGAGCTAAAAAAGCCGTAATAAAACTAACAGAAGCCAAAACCCCCATATAGCCCAGGACAGAGTAGAAGGCCATCACAGAACCTTCATTACACTGCACAATGATCTTCTCCTGATAGGACCATGTGTCCATCTCTGGGAAGGGGGGCGCTAGACTCAACCAACCCACACAGATTATTACTTGGATGGATGAGCAGAACATCACCAAAGAATTAGACCACTTGCTTCCAATCCAGCGTTTCCAGGAACTTCCAGGCTTGGTGGCTTTGAAAGCAATGCAAACCATGATGGTTTTGGCCAAGAGGCAAGAAACAGCCACTGAGAAGAGGATTCCAAACGAGACCTGACGTAGCATGCAAGTGAGGTCCACTGGATGTCCAAGGAACAGGAAGACACAGAGGAAGCTCAGCAGGATGGAGACCAGGAGGAGGAAGCTGAGGTTCCTGTTATTGGCCTTCACGATGGCCGTGTCTTGGTACAATATAAAAGTAATAAGAATCAGGAATGTAAGGAAAGAAAAGACAGAAGAAACCAGAGAAATAACCAGAACTAGTGTGTCATCTGTGTAGGAGAGAAACTCTAGCTGCTTTGGGACACAACGATCCTTCTTCACATTGGGCCAATCCAGATCTGAACATTTCATGCAGGTGTCACTGTCTGAAGATTAGAAGAATAAAAACCAGAAATAATAAGAATATTCAGTCTCAGGAATGTTGTCCTGCATATTGATATCTTCATACCGACCTGTCACATTGGAGATTTCTCCCGGGGAGCAGGGGACACAATCATAGCAGCAGGAATGGATCCTGGACTTGGAGACTTTCTGGGTTCCTGGCAAACAGTTCTCTGAACACTGAGACGCGGGGACCTGAGAAGAGCAAATAGAAAAATTAAGGATAGATGGATCGAGGACAATGTATAAGACTGTGCTGGGTGTAATAATCTCTGTTGTTCTGCATACTGACAGATAACTTGGCTATTTGTATGAACAGACCCTTGGAGTGTTGGGGGTGAGCGCCTGGACGGCCGACACTAACTCCCGTATTACAAATTTTTGTCATTACAGCTCGTTAATTTGGAGGCCAGGTCACCATCTTTACCATCCCCCTCTAACCATTCTTAACCATTGTTTCAGTGTGATGGGACTCATTATCCTTCTGAATGGAGCCCATGCTATTACAGCATTACAGCTGCCATGGAGGGGCACAATATTTAGGGAGGTGATACTAATAAGTAAAGGAGCGGAAGAGATGAGCCAAAGGTAAAAAGTACAAAAAGTAATATGTCTCGGTCAGATCTGGTGGGAGAAGTGAATGGGGAGAATATGAAATGTGGCCAGATTACTATATATACAGAATTGGTGATGTGTTAGGTAATCCAGAGCACAGACTTGTAGGACGTAAGACATTATCGAAACGTTATTCTGATACCAGATACCTCCCACCTCACCTGATTCCCGCCGGCCTTCCATGATACCCTCTCCACATTGATATGTAATATATGGTCCTGCTTTTCTGAACTGCCAACATGTCTAACTGTATAAGTCCGATTCCTGAAACCAATCCGGTTCACAATCGAATATTGGTCAACGAAATCTCCATTTCTATCAAAATAAGGATTTCCATCAATATCTCTTTGATTTCCCAAATAGTGATGGAGCTGCAAGACAGATAGACGTATCTTGTGTGATATCTACGAGACCTTCATGTACAATGGATAAAGAATTGGAGTATCCCAAATAGAAGACCTTCTGTATAAGTCTCATCCACTACATCTGACGAAGGTCTTCTGACCTGCAGGCCCAGATACAGATATATCCATCCTTTAATTTAGCTCAAATTTGGGGTCAGAGGGTCCCTCAGCAATTTGATTCCTATTTCTTGTCTGCTCTACTGTACATTGACCTTGACTTATCATCAGGCCAAGTCCATTAAGTTGACCTCTGTTCAGTTACTGACCTTCGGCCTCTCCCTGAACTTCAAACATGTCCTGCCTGTCCCAAACTTTTACTTGTCCCCTGACTCCACACATATGCTGCAAGATCTGACCTTGGCTTTTCTATTGAGTCCACGACTGTCTAACCCACATCCCCCATCTATAACAAAAGCCATTAATGAAGGGGATGACCATTACTAATGGCGATCCAGAGGGCTTTATATTAAAAGGGTCCGTGTTACCAAGTTAAAGTTATAATTTTTCCAAAATTCTTCATGCTCTTCCTATTATAGTCACAGATGAATCATAGGCTTCCATGTTTTATAGGGGCCAACTTCAGTGCCCACCAGAGGTGAGACATGAAGCTCCTGGGCATCATTGTAAAATCTGTACCAGGACCCCAACTATAATTAATCATCTATGGTACTGATCTTCTTATATTTGCAAGAAATAAATGATGGGCTCCCTGAAACTACACTCCGGGTGCCCACATAACTATGTCAATGTCAACAATACCATCCTCACTGCTTTCATAACCATGAATGTCAAGATACAATATAGTCCCATCGACAAATGTCCCCTTTACAGTACCCCATAACATCCCATCCACAGCGCCCCAATAATAGGGGGTATTACCTGGTAATATCTATGGAGCAGAGCAATCTTATCAGTAGACCGTCGGTCCGTAGACATGTGAAGATCATGAAGAGCCTGAGCCAATAAATACACAGCTTTATACACTCGGTCAGAGAGGCCTTTGGATTGAAAGCTATAGAAGTCTGTGACCCGCTCTCTCCCAGTACAGTTATGAAGAGGTTTCTTGTATATGGACTGATAGAATTCATTCATTCTAGAATTTTTTAATAGGCACTGTAGTTGGACCAACCAAATAAGAGCCAATAGCATGTCCTTTGGATGACTTATAGTCTGGAAACTTTCATAGAAGCTTCTCATGTCTGGTACAGGCAGAGAAGAAGGTTCAAGAGCCAAACTACCATGAAATGCTTCTCGGTGATGCTCCATAAGACTGGTGACTAAAGCAAATGTGGGGCCGAAGACCAGAGTCTTATTATGGAGGACACCTCGGATTGCATTCAATCGATCTGCTAGATCTGCAGAATACTTGCCACAGAGGATTATAACGTGAGCTGATGAATTTCCGATAACTTCCATATTTTTTCTCTCAATGTCATCTAGAACACTCAAGCTCACAAATTTCACCTTTATGATGTAGGCCACACAGATCCCATCCATGGTCAGATATCGTGTCAGTATCGGAATCTCCTCATGACCTCTGTCATCATCTGAAGATATAATCCCAACCCATGTCCATCTGAAGAACTTAATTATCTTAGACAACACCAAATAAAAGCTCTTAGCACACTGAATGGTCCGGAAGAAGGTTGGGTAGAGACGTCTGTCATTGAGGGCATCACTTGTGGCTCCATAGCTGATCTACAAAAATATTGGTATTATAGAATAAGTATTTATTAGGAGGGTCAGCAGGGGTACTAAGTCGCATTAGGGGGTGCCACCATGATTCTGGCCATGCATTGATCTATAGGGAATTGCCTTTGAAAAGGTAGCACTAGAGCAAGTTCATATTTTCCACTGAGGAGGTCTTACTTGTATATTCCTTACCCTGTATATTAGTAACAAATACACAAGAGATCGGGAGGCTCTGAGCCCTGTAAGTCAGTGTATAATGTATTATAGAGTCTTGTTCAGTAGTTTAGTTCAGTAGTAGTTATACACTATATACTAGTACTAATAGTGACGTTATATACTATGTACTATTACTAATAGTGACGTTATATACTACATAATAGTGAAGTTATATACTACAGTGTTGGCCAAAAGTATTGGCACCCATGCAATTCTGTCAGATAATACTCGTGTTCTTCCAGATAATGATTGCAAGCATACGTTCTTTGGTAATATCTTCATTTAATTTGTCTTCAATGGAAAACCACAAAAAGAATTGTCAAAAAGCCAAATTGGATATAATTCAACTAACATCCAAACAAGTTCCATCTGCCCTGCAGTCCGAGGGTACAACAGTGTCACCCCGTACTATCCAGCGTCAGCGTCTGAATGAGAAGGGACTGTATGGTAGGAGACCCAGGAAGACCCCACTTCTTACCCAGAGACATAAGCCAGGCTGGAGTTTGCCAAAACTTACCTGAGAAAGCCAAAACCGTTCTGGAAGAATGTTCTCTGGTCAGAGGAGACAAAAATAGGAAAAGGCCTCAACATAGAGATTACAGGAAAAAGAGAAGAAGACGCCCCTACAGTCAGACATGGCGGAGGTCCCTGATGGTTTGGGGTTGCTTTGCTGCCTCTGGCACTGGACTGCTTGACTGTGTGCATGGCATTATGAAGTCTGAAGACGACCAACACATTGTGCAGCATCATGTAGGGCCCAGTGTGAGAAAGCGGGGTCTCCCCCAGAGGTCAGGGCTCTTCCAGCAGGACAAGGACCCAAAACACACTTCAGGTCAGCACTAGAAAATGGTGGTGAGAGAAAGCCCTGGAGACTTGTAAAGTGGCAGCAATGAGTCCAGCCCTGAATCCCATAGAACACCTGTGGGGGAGGGGGAGAGATCTCTTGGTGGCAGTTTGGAGAAGGCCCCCTTCACATCTCAGGGGGGACCGCGAGCAGGAGCCAAAGAAGAAGGGTCTAAGATTCCAGCCGAGCCTTGTAAGAAACTCATTGCTGGTTAGCGGAAGCGGTTGTGCGCAGTTATTGTGTCTAAAGGTTGTGCTACCAAGTATTAGGCTGAGGGGGCCAATACTTCTGTCCGCACCAGTTCTGGAGTTTTGTGTAAAATGATCAATGATGTGACTTTTTTTCATTCTCTTTTGCGTTTTTTCATTGCAAGAAAAATAACTGAAGATATTACCAAAGAGTTTGTGCTTATAATCATTATCTGGGGGACAACGAGGATTATCTGACAGGACTGCAGGGGGGCGATACTTTTGGCCAACACTGTATGTACTAGTACTAATAGTGAAGTTATATACTATGTACTATTACTAATAGTGAAGTTATATACTATGTACTATTACTAATAGTGAAGTTATATACTATGTACTATTACTATTAGTGAAGTTATATACTATATACTAGTACCACATACTTGCACCTCTTTATACTTTGCAGCATTACTCTTGTTTGTTTCCTTTCTTTCCCAAACATACTACTGACCAAAACCCTACAAATAGTGGCGTTATACACAACTACACTAACACTAGTATGGTCGGTGTTCCACATACTCTAGGACTGTAAAGTGTAATAATGGCTTGTGAATGGCAAACACAAAACAAGTACATTTTTGGCATGTGGGAGGAAACCAATGCAAATACATACAAATGTTGGCCTTGGTCAAATTCCAACCCAGGATCCCAGTGCTGCAAGGCCACCATGCTGCTCTTACTTGCATACAGTGTGATGGAGCATGCTATCATCTTTTAGGTAGGATTCATAGAGTGTCGCACAAATAGCCTGTGTGTATCCTGCCCTATGGTAAGAGCCATAACATGTGGTTGAGTCCCAACTAGTTGCAATGGATTGTACCAATGACATCAAGATATAGACAAGCTGTTGCTACCCATGTCCTTGAATGTAGGAGACTACAGACAAAAGTGTGAGAGAACTAGAAACCTAACCTTTCATTTTGACTGAGAACACAAGGAGCCACCTACCTGGGAGTATCGGTATATTGCCAGTATCTGGGCCATGGACACGGTCATCGCTGATCCCTGATCTCCTATAAAACCAGCTACGTTCCTCTGCCCGATACAGGAATAATTGGGGACGGTCATTGTGGGTCCTGATAATATCTGGAGGACACTTTTCACAGCCTTCATACTATCAGAGCAGGAGTCATATATGTGATATCCCAGGGAGATATTGGGTAAGATTGTCTGATCTTGGTTAATTTCCTCAATGGCAAAGCGGAAAGTGAGAAGATCCTTGTAATACTGAGGAATCGGCCTGAGGAGATGACACAAAATGCTACAACATGCTAAGAACTATTAAGAACTCTGTCTGCTGGACATTGAACATACATGTATGGCCAGACCATAACTACTGTTTCCCAAGCACAGCTGGACCCTGGATGCACATCAGCCATTTCTTTACAGGGGGTCACAGATAGTCCTATTTTTCCCCATTTGCACAAATTACTAAATAGACTCAAGTCTAAGAGCGATCCATGAGAACAACCCAACGATGGCCTTGTCCAGTTTTTCCACAGTCATATGAATATGGTCTACACAGCCCCACTTACCTCACACAAAGGCGATAATGATGAAATCCTGCGTAGGTTAGCTCGTTCATAAAATCATTGACGGAGAAAACTCCTCCGATAATGACGTCTCCATTCTGGAAATATTTGTAGTCCTCGATGGTCGTCACCGGGTGCAGATCACAGGCTGGTGGTGGATTCTGGGATCTACAATGTGTCACGTACAGAATCAGGACAAGGAACAGGACTGTCATAGTGTGTGCTGAGAGAAGAGGTCTGCGGAGGACACCCCCAGATATGACTGTGTACCCCAATATAACACAGAGCAGGAGCAGGGGGTCATAGAGCGCAGGGTCATGAGACATGGTGTAGAGCAGAGGACAAGGCTGCAGATGTCTGCATCTCCCCCTCCTTATATACAGTACACTACAATACATCTCAATGTGCTCTGGATTTAGGCCGAGGCTCAGCTGGTGACTGAGTATTTTTCTCTTCAGTACTCGAAATACAATAAATATCACAAAGATGTTTCCGAATTATTCTGAGGACCATTTATAACATCGTCTTCACAGAGTATAAGATTTAGAGTTTAGATTTAGAATTTGGTCTTCTCTTTTGCTCCTTTTCCGTTGCCCATGGCATACAGTATTATATGGTGTAGTCGCTGCTCTATGTCAGTACTATTATACAAGGTCATAATAACATTTGGGTCTTGGTTTTCATTACATGTTACCTATGAACATGATATCATTCAAAACATTGGGACCCATCGAACATTTAGCCACACCCATTATATAACATGCTATCTATATGTAACAAACCAGGTTCAGTTGAATCTTCCAAAAATGTTGGGCCCCAAAATTTTGGGGTTTGCTGCTTATGAAACATTGTTATACTTTTGGATATAATGATCTTAGACCCAGAGAACATGTGGAAAAATAACAAAATACTCTACTGCCGAGTCTGGTCTTCTTATATTGGTGTCCAGGGTCTGACCTGCCCTGTGACGTCAGTGGCCCTGGATCACCACTGAGGCCTGTGATTGGGGCTAAGAGGTCAGAAGGGATGTCATGAGGCTTTGACGATAGTGAAATGAATCTCACAAGGCTCACCTATCACTAGTAATCTCCATAGACACACAATAGTGGTATTTCACACATATGGAAGAGCTCAATGTCGGTGCCCGGGTCTCGTGTACTATTATTGCGAAGTGGAAGTCTCTAAAACTAACAACTTAGTAATATATAACGGCCAAGGCTCAAGGAAATGGGAACAAGATCAGGAAGGACTAGCACTTAGGTTCATAGAAATAGGTCAGATGGAGCCGGGACGGGAACTGCAGTGCGTAGAGTGACACTCAGGCAATGACTGAGAAAATTGGCTATACAATCAGGCCATGACTAGCAGCCTCCAGTGTAGCATGCCATCAGGGCTCAGATCCAGACTTGAATTATTGCCTTGCTGAAGCAGCAGAGACAGAATGGCAGATGAGCAAAGATTGCAATTACAAGATTCCAGACAGTAGGCCTCCAGGATAAAATGGCGTCCTAACAGTAAGTTACCTAGCATTGCAGCTCAGCCCTCAAGAGGTAGGAGGACTCCACTGGAATTATAAGTAGAAGTGGTAACCGCAGTGTATGTCAAAGGTATTATACAGGTAACCTATACAGCTGTTATATAGTCACTGTAAGGGCAAAGTAGTGCAGCGATGCTATTTATTGTGAATGTATGATGGTATTATTAGGCTACCACGAGGTGTTATTATTTAGTGAATGTTTTTAGAGGCAGGGTTGTTGTTACCTGTGCCCCCCTCACCCTCCTATATATTATGCCCCCTTTGTAGTCCCCATATACTGTAATGTCTCCACAATACTGGGGGCAGCGTAGAAAACATATTCATCACTGTTAATATTAATAAAGTACCAATGTCATCTGTGTTACCCCTCCCATATAGAAAATAATCCCTCCCCATGTACAATGAGCCTTCTTTGTCCTCACTGTACCCAGGGAATGGTATTGATGGCGCCCCAGACCTACAGCAATTCCATGTAAGCAATGGAAGGGCTGATTGCCCTAGATGGGGTTAATTGCATTGTTGCTATGACCATGATTACCCCATTGAGTATGGGAACTAATCTCTGGAGTTTTTCGCATGGAGTCCATGTACCAAAGTTGCGTTCACTAGAACTAATTTGATGATGAACTCTAGTAAGCCATACCACATGATGTAAACCAAACCATGTGATATCATTATCTAGTTTACTCCATGAGATAATATATTGTAGGGAGATAAGTTTAATAATTGCCATTTTTAACTTTACTAATGTGTTTTAGGTTTATTTGTTTTTCTTTCTCTTCTTTATTGTCATATCCAACATTTAGACTATGCTGAATTTGTTGGACTTCATCGATAACTTATAGTTTTTATAGTATTGTGTGGAGGTATTTTTTATTAAGTACTAACACTAAGCCCCAAATATTACCCTTGTAGAAACTGCCATCAGAGGTACCGGAAAAAGCCTGGTACTGGAAAAACCAAAAGAAAGGCCAAAAAACCATAAATGTTTCTTACCATGGTAATGTAATATTGCTTCTGTTTTGGTCCAGTTGGGTACTGGACCATAGCTAGCTCTTCCTGGAGCCTCCATCTTAAGATACCCAGATGTTAGTAGACACCCGGACTTTTCCTGGAACCCATGTTTGTGGTGATTACTGGAATACTAATGGTGGTTTAGAGTTTGCCTATTTACTAAGTCCTTTGTAATGGATGTTGTCATTTAGATATCTAGCATTAGTAAGACTATAGTAATAAAATAAGAAACACACATAATATATTAATGAAATATAACAACCCACATGACCCTTGTTGAACATTAGACTGAAGTTAAAAAAGCCTGTCATCAACATAGTCTACTAGAACGATGGAGTCCAATCAGCAGATCTTAAAAAAGAACAGAAAATAAACAACAAACACAGTAAACATAAAAAAAAACAATACAATTATCATACATACCTGTCTCTGACATCTCATTGACTGGTTTAAATCATATGATAGAAGATAATAGAGTTCATTGGTTGTATTAGTTTGGGGTGAATTGAACCTATAATTGACCAATTGTATCTGATGTAGTCAGGATCTTCACTCCTCCCCCCCTCCCAATTTGTGTATTTGAGCAGGACTAGGCTGTGCCAAACTACACTCTGGTCAAAACCATTGTAACAATATCAAAGTACACTGTATATAGAACTAAATGATGGTATAAAACTCAGTCCTATATCTCATACATATAGGTGTCACAGGGATAACAATATAAACCAACTACAGTGACCTCATAGACATATATTGTGTACTGTAATGTCTCATATATAGATATAGGCAATAACTCCCTCACTAGTGATCCCCGAGAGACATCGCGCCGTGAATATCTGTACCTGCACGAGAGCCGCAGCGGGATTTACCGCTCTGCTGGATATTCCTGGCCAGGTCTCAGAGGAAAACTCCTTCTATCTCATCCCCACAACTCACAGCCAAACCTTCTCCACTTCAGGACACATTGTCATTTATGTGAGTGAGCTGACCCATTGCCCCAGAATCTCCCGCTACACAGTATGTTACCTATGAGTATTATTGTAATGTGAGAAGACTCTTCTACTTCTTTATCCTCCTTATCCAAGGGGCCGACATAGACGGCAACTCAAATATATTCTACTTTCTGGTGTAAGTTTTAGTAAATAGTTTGGGACATGACCATGTTGTGCTTATTTTTCATGGACTGCATACAGTGATGAATAGTGGCTAATGCTTATGTAGAAAAAGGTTTCCGCAAAACTTGGAACTTTTTAGCCTTTTCCCAATACTGTGGTGGATGTCAGGGCTATAAGGGGGCGCCCGGTATCCGCCCTATGCCATGTCATTGGGTTTCTGTCCTCAGTCCCGAGAAACTGGAGAGGGGACGGAAACCCGGTGGTCAGCTTTAAAACCCATTCATTTGAGGTGACTGCCTGCAGCCTCTCCGTAGGAAAACCATTTTTCATGCATGTCTAACTTTATGTCTGGCCAAAAAAAATGGTTTCCCTGCAGAGAGGCCACAGGCAGACACTGGCGGTCACCTTTAAAAGCCCATTCAAATGAATGGGATTTAAAGCTGACCTCTGGGTTTCCATCCCCTCTCCAGTTTCTTGGGGCTGAGGACGGAAACCTGGTGGAATAGCACAGGGCAGAGTTACCTGCCTCATGCACCAGCCTGAAGATCCTTTTCTATCAAAATATTCTTCAGCATTTCAAACTTTAGTGCAATCCACCTACCAGGAGCAACGTCATGTGACTAGGGTTGAACGATCGGACAAGATCGGATCCCAATCGGAGATTGAGCAAATTTCACGATCGGGATCGGGATCGGCTGGAAAATAATTGGAAATCGGATTTTGAAATTTCAAGTTCGGCTCAACACTAAAAGTGACTTTTCCCATAGAGAAGCATTGCCTGGGGTTGGGCATTTGGGTTCGGAAAAGATCGGATCCCGATTGGCGATCGAGAAAAATTTCACGATCGGGATCAGCTGGAAAGTGATTGAAAATCGGATTTTAAAATCAATCCTGAAATCACAAGATCGAACCCTACATGTGACATCATTGGGCCACGGTTTTCCTGGGTACTTTATTTTCTATTGAAGAATAAACCCTTGTTAGGCCCATCTAACACAAGTTAGTCCCTATCCTATTATTATAGACCCATAATAATAGATAGCATTGGGGCCCAGTTCTAGGGCACAATACACACATCCATAGTTTTTATGGATTTGTTTGGGAACCAAAGGACCAACCCATAAACTATGAGACAGGTCATATTGCTCTCCATCCTCTCCTATCTATATGATAGGTTCTGTGAAATCACCTGTCTCTGGGCCGTGCTGTTCACCATGTATGTGCCCTCATGTAACCACTGCCCCAAACACCTCCTAACAACTAGGTCAGAATGGCTAAGTGCCCATACACCAGTTTACATCCACATGGGGCATTGATGTAGTGGGGAGAAATACTATACCCCTTGATAAATTGCTGCAGGTATCTATTTTCCAAATTATTTGTTGAATTTTCTACTTTAATTCTTGGAAATGTTTCAATTCTAAGGCTAAATGATAGAAATTGAAATGTGTCAATTTAACATTTCCATTTTCTTTTAATTCCTCTCAAAGAGTTAAGAAACTTCCTAAATTCTGTTTTGAATCATTTCAGGGGAGCAGTTTTTAGAATGGGGTGATCTCTATTACAGAGGCCTTTCAAAGCCCATTCAGAACTGAATTGCTCCCTTGTTAATGGATTTTGGAATTTGGAACATTTGGAAAGTTGCAGTTTGACTTGTAAGGTTTATAATGTCCCCAAGTAAATAAAGGGTGTTTATAATGTGAACCAAAAATATGATAAATTATATGAATGTTTGAACTAATTTGGGTAATATCTATATGTAAGACAGGTAATTTAACACTTTTTTTTTTTTTCCAAATATTCAATAAGTTTTCACAGGGACAATGAAATGAAATGCTGGTGCCTCAGTGTTGACATAACAAAATAAATAAATAACAACCATTTCTCATCTTCTCCCATCACAGGATAATTTTTGCTGGCTTTTTTCCACTTTTTCATCACCACTTTTCAACAAGGCTCACAGCCACGAATTAGTCTTCCAAATAAAAATAAACCCCAATAAGCCCCTGTAATACTAACAAGTCAGCAAAATGTCATAATTTTTCTGTAAAAAAATGGCTTTTTGTAATATAAACACCATATATGTGTTTATAAAGCCACAAGCCAGCACCTTTTGCTCCATAAAAAGGGATTTTGGAGCATTTTCAATGTTAAAGTTTGTAAAAGTGAGTGTGAGGGCAGTGTATGGCAATGCTAGGAGTCTGTATCTTCTACTTACCATGCATTTTTACATGGACATAAATGTTGTTGCCACTATGAAATAACTTCAACTGTGTTTGCTTTACAGAGCTAGAGGCTGCATGAATAGATTCGTAGGAGGCCTAAGAGAATTCTACACTGTGTATTATAGATAGGTTCCTAGGAGTCCTAAAATTATATTATTATTATTATTATTATTATTATGAGAGCAGAGCGGAGTAGGAGGTCATTGGAGGATCTGAGGTTACGTGTGGGCAGGTAACGTGAGATTAGTTCAGAGATATATGGATGGGACAGGTGAGGATGAGGTCGGAGATATATGGAGGGGACAGGTGAGAATGAGGTCAGAGATATATGGAGGGGACAGGTGAGGATGAGGTCAGAGATATATGGAGGGGACAGGTGAGGATGAGGTCAGAGATATATGGATGGGACAGGTTGTGGATGAGGTCGGAGATATATGGAGGGGACAGGTGAGAATGAGGTCAGAGATATATGGAGGGGACAGGTGAGGATGAGGTCAGAGATATATGGAGGGGCCAGGTGAGGATGAGGTCAGAGATATATGGAGGGGACAGGTTGTGGATGAGGTCGGAGATATATGGAGGGGACAGGTTGTGGATGAGGTCAGAGATATATGGAGGGGACAGGTGAGGATGAGGTCAGAGATATATGGAGGGGCCAGGTTGTGGATGGCTTTGTATGTTAGCATTAGTAGCTTCAATTCTATTTGCTGGGCTATAGGTAGCCAGTGGAGGGACTGGCAGAGGGGAGCAGCTGATGAAGATCGGGGGGTGAGGTGGATTAAGCGAGCAGCGCAGTTTAGGGTGGACTGGAGGGGGGCGAGGGTGTTAGCTGGGAGTCCATGGAGAAGGGTGTTGCAGTAGTCTAGGTGGGAGATTATGAGGGTCTGGACGAGCATCTTGGTAGTTTCCTGGGTGAGGAAGGAGCGGATTCGGTGGATGTTCTTGAGCTGGAGACGGCAGGAGGTGTTGAGGGCTTGAATATGTGGCTTGAAGGATAGGTCAGAGTTCAAGGTTACCCCAAGGCATCGGGCCTGTGGGACAGGGGTAATTGTGGTTCCATTAACTTTGATAGATGGGTCAGGTGGAGGGGCCATACAGGATGGGCTGAAGATGATAAACTCTGTTTTCTCCATGTTGAGTTTGAGAAAGCGGCAGGAGAGGAAGGAGGCTACGGCCGCTAAACAATCTGGAATTCTGGCCAGCAGGGAGGTCATGTCTGGTCCAGAGATGTAGATTTGGGTGTCATCGGCATAGCAGTGGTACTGAAAGCCATGAGATTCTATGAGTTGGCCCAGGCAGAGGGTGTAGATGGAGAACAGGAGGGGTCCTAGGACGGAGCCCTGGGGGACACCTACAGAGAGAGGGCAAGGTGAGGAGGTGGTGTGCGAGTGGGAGACGCTGAATGTGCGGTCGGTGAGGTATGAGGAGATCCAGGAATGGGCCAGGTCTGAGATACCAAGGGATGAGAGAATTTCTAACAGGAGGGAGTGGTTAACTGTGTCAAAGGCAGAGGAGAGGTCGAGAAGAAGGAGGAGGACAGAGTAATGGCGCTTGGCTTTGGTGGTTAGCAGGTCATTAGTGACTTTTGTTAGGGCAGTTTCAGTGGAGTGCCGGGGTCTGAAGCCTGACTGTAGTCTGTCAAAGAGCAGGTTGGATGAGAGATAGGAGGAGAGTTCGGAGTCGATGTGTTGCTCAAGAAGTTTTGAGGCGAACGGGAGCAGTGAGATGGGACGATAGATGGCAGGAGAGGACGGGTCGAGGGACGGTTTCTTAAGTATAGGAGTGACAGTGGCGTGTTTGAAGGCGGAGGGGAAGGATCCATTGGTTAGGGATAGATTGAAGAGATGAGTTAGGGCTGGAGTAATGACTTCAGCGAGTTTGGGGATGAGATGTGACTGGATCGGGTCGAGCACGCAGGAGGTAAGGTGGGATTTGGAGATAAGGGAGGAGAGTTTTTCGTCAGTTATGGAGGAGAAACAGGTCAGGGATGAGGAACAGTAAGTAGTTGGGTAGAGGGGTTGTCGGGGGAGTAGGGTGAGATTGTCTCTGATGGTGTCAATTTTAGTTTTAAAGTAAGAGGCAAAGTCGTCAGCTGAGATAAGTGATGTCGGAGGGGGGGCGGGAGGACGGAGGAGGGAGTTGAAGGTGGAGAAGAGCTGTTTGGGGTTGCGAGAGAGTGCAGATATGAGTGTGGTGAAGTAGACCTGCTTTGCAGAGGTGAGTGCGTTCTTAAATGAGAGAACTGCTTCTTTGTACCTGAGGAAATCCTCCTTGGAGTGGCTTTTCTTCCAGAGGCGTTCTGCAACCCGCGAGGCACGTCTCAGTTTTTTAGTCAGGTCAGTGTGCCAGGGTTGTCTATTGATTGGTCGGGCTCTGGTGTATGTGTAGGGGGCCACAGAGTCCAGGGCTGAGGTGATGGTGGTATTGAAGAAGGCAGCAGCAGCTTCTGTGTCCTGGAGTGAGGATATGTCAGCGAGTTGTAGGAGAGAGTCTGAGAGGGTGCAGGTGTCAAGGCGGTTGAGGTTCCTGTGGGGGCGTGTTGGTTTAGAGGTTGGGGTGTGTTTTGGAGAGGAGAGGGCAGAGAATGTCAGCAGGTTGTGGTCAGAGAGCGTGGATGGAGAGTTAGAAAGGCTGCATATGGAGCAGAGGCGGGTGAATATTAGGTCTAGTGGTCCCCCCTTTATGTGGGTGGGAGAAGAGGACCATTGGGAGAGACCAAAGGAGGCGGTGAGGGACAGGAGACTGGAGGTGGAAGGGTGGTCTGTGTTAATGGGGATGTTGAAGTCACCCATGATGATGGTGGGGGTGTCAGTGGATAGGAAGTGTGTGAGCCAGGTGGTGAAGTGGTCGATAAAGGCAGCGGTAGGTCCTGGCGGTCGATATATGACGGCCATTCTACCCTATGTTTATAGCCCATTGGTTCAACCCAATACAAATCTGGGATCTGAGCCACCCGCACTAGAAGTTAAACAAATCTTGAGACGTTTACCCATTTCTAATTACTTGATATTATTGAGTCGTTAGGAGAACATTAATAAATTACTTTGTATCTTCCTTCCATATTTCTTTCTTTTGCTTTCCATTTTTCTCTAATGACTTCTTTGCTCGTTATATTGTCTTATCATTTATTCTTCATCTTCTCGGTTCATAGACTGAATATTATCGTATTCTGATGTTTTTCTTTCTACTCTTTTAATGGATTGTAAATATAAGAAATTCATATAATAAGAAACAGCTTTATATGTCGTTGACAACATGCAAAAGTGAATCTGCTATAAATGATCCTCAGGAGCTTCTTCTTCTTCATCTCCCGGTAATGTCTCCTAATATAAGAGCAGGAGGAAGAACAGCTGAGCCTCGGCCTAAATCCAGAGCACATTGAGATGTATTGTAGTGTACTGTATATAAGGAGGGGGAGATGCAGACATCTGCAGCCTTGTCCTCTGCTCTACACCATGTCTCATGACCCTGCGCTCTATGACCCCCTGCTCCTGCTCTGTGTTATATTGGGGTACACAGTCATATCTGGGGGTGTCCTCCGCAGACCTCTTCTCCCAGCACACACTATGACAGTCCTGTTCCTTGTCCTGATTCTGTACGTGACACATTGTAGATCCCAGAATCCACCACCAGCCTGTGATCTGCACCCGGTGACGACCATCGAGGACTACAAATATTTCCAGAATGGAGACGTCATTATCGGAGGAGTTTTCTCCGTCAATGATTTTATGAACGAGCTAACCTACGCAGGATTTCATCATTATCGCCTTTGTGTGAGGTAAGTGGGGCTGTGTAGACCATATTCATATGACTGTGGAAAAACTGGACAAGGTCATCGTTGGGTTGTTCTCATGGATCGCTCTTAGACTTGAGTCTATTTAGTAATTTGTGCAAATGGGGAAAAATAGGACTATCTGTGACCCCCTGTAAAGAAATGGCTGATGTGCATCCAGGGTCCAGCTGTGCTTGGGAAACAGTAGTTATGGTCTGGCCATACATGTATGTTCAATGTCCAGCAGACAGAGTTCTTAATAGTTCTTAGCATGTTGTAGCATTTTGTGTCATCTCCTCAGGCCGATTCCTCAGTATTACAAGGATCTTCTCACTTTCCGTTTCGCCATTGAGGAAATTAACCAAGATCAGACAATCTTACCCAATATCTCCCTGGGATATCACATATATGACTCCTGCTCTGATAGTATGAAGGCTGTGAAAAGTGTCCTCCAGATATTATCAGGACCCAGAATGACCGTCCCCAATTATTCCTGTATCAGGCAGAGGAACGTAGCTGGTTTTATAGGAGATCAGGGATCAGCGATGACCGTGTCCATGGCCCAGATACTGACAATATACCGATACTCCCAGGTAGGTGGCTCCTTGTGTTCTCAGTCAAAATGAAAGGTTAGGTTTCTAGTTCTCTCACACTTTTGTCTGTAGTCTCCTACATTCAAGGACATGGGTAGCAACAGCTTGTCTATATCTTGATGTCATTGGTACAATCCATTGCAACTAGTTGGGACTCAACCACATGTTATGGCTCTTACCATAGGGCAGGATACACACAGGCTATTTGTGCGACACTCTATGAATCCTACCTAAAAGATGATAGCATGCTCCATCACACTGTATGCAAGTAAGAGCAGCATGGTGGCCTTGCAGCACTGGGATCCTGGGTTGGAATTTGACCAAGGCCAACATTTGTATGTATTTGCATTGGTTTCCTCCCACATGCCAAAAATGTACTTGTTTTGTGTTTGCCATTCACAAGCCATTATTACACTTTACGGTCCTAGAGTATGTGGAACACCGACCATACTAGTGTTAGTGTAGTTGTGTATAACGCCACTATTTGTAGGGTTTTGGTCAGTAGTATGTTTGGGAAAGAAAGGAAACAAACAAGAGTAATGCTGCAAAGTATAAAGAGGTACAAGTATGTGGTACTAGTATATAGTATATAACTTCACTAATAGTAATAGTACACAGTGTATAACATCACTATTAGTACTAGTACATACAGTGTTGGCCAAAAGTATTGCCCCCCCCCCGCCCTGCAGTTCTGTCAGATAATCCTCGGTGTCCCCAGATAATGATTACAAGCACAAACTCTTTGGTAATATCTTCATTTATTTTGCTTGCAATGAAAAAACACAAAAGAGAATGAAAAAAAAGTCACATCATTGATCATTTTACACAAAACTCCAAAACTGGTGCGGACAGAAGTATTGGCGCCCTCAGCCTAATACTTGGTAGCACAACCTTTAGACACAATAACTGCGCACAACCGCTTCCGCTAACCAGCAATGAGTTTCTTACAAGGCTCTGCTGGAATCTTAGACCCTTCTTCTTTGGCAAACTGCTCCAGGTCCCCCCTGAGATGTGAAGGGGGCCTTCTCCAAACTGCCACCAAGAGATCTCTCCCCCTCCCCCACAGGTGTTCTATGGGATTCAGGGCTGGACTCATTGCTGCCACTTTACAAGTCTCCAGGGCTTTCTCTCACCACCATTTTCTAGTGCTGACCTGAAGTGTGTTTTGGGTCCTTGTCCTGCTGGAAGAGCCCTGACCTCTGAGGGAGACCCCGCTTTCTCACACTGGGCCCTACATGATGCTGCACAATGTGTTGGTCGTCTTCAGACTTCATAATGCCATGCACACGGTCAAGCAGTCCAGTGCCAGAGGCAGCAAAGCAACCCCAAACCATCAGGGACCTCCGCCATGTCTGACTGTAGGGGGCGTCTTCTTCTCTTTTTTCCTGTAATCTCTATGTTGAGGCCTTTTCCTACTTTTGTCTCCTCTGACCAGAGAACATTCTTCCAGAACGGTTTTGGCTTTCTCAGGTAAGTTTTGGCAAACTCCAGCCTGGCTTCTGTCTGTGGGTAAGAAGTGGGGTCTTCCTGGGTCTCCTACCATACAGTCCCTTCTCATTCAGACGCTGACGCTGGATAGTACGGGGTGACACTGTTGTGCCCTCGGACTGCAGGGCAGCTTGGACTTGTTTGGATGTTAGTCGCGGTTCTTTATTCGCCATCCGCACAATCTTGCGGTGAAATCTCTCATCAATGTTTCTTTTGCGTCCACATCTAGGGAGGTTAGCCACAGGGCCATGGGCTTTACACTTCTTGATGACACTGCGCACGGTAGACACAGGAACATTCAGGTCTTTGGAGATGGACTTGTAGCCTTGAGATTGCTCATGCTTCCTCACAATTTTGCTTCTCAAGTCCTCAGACAGTTCTTTGGTCTTCTTTCTTTTCTCCATGCTCAATGTGGTCACACAAGGACACAGGACAGAGGTGGAGTCAACTTTAATCCATTTCAACTGGCTGCAAGTGTGATTTAGTTATTGCCACCACCTGTTAGGTGCCTCAGGTAAGTAACAGGTGCTGTTAATTACACAAATTAGAGAAGCATCACATGATTTTTTTAAACAGTGCCAATACTTTTGTCCACCCCCTTTTTATGTTTGCTGCGGAATTATATCCAATTTGGCTTTTTGACAATTCTTTTTGTGGTTTTCCATTGAAGACAAATTAAATGAAGATAATACCAAAGAACTTGTGCTTGCAATCATTATCTGGAAGAACACGAGTATTATCTGACAGAATTGTAGGGGTGCCAATACTTTTGGCCAACACTGTAGTATATAACGTCACTATTAGTAATAGTACATAGTATATAACTTCACTATTAGTACTAGTATATAGTGTATAACTACTACTGAACTAAACTACTGAACAAGACTCTATAATACATTATACACTGACTTACAGGGCTCAGAGCCTCCCGATCTCTTGTGTATTTGTTACTAATATACAGGGTAAGGAATATACAAGTAAGACCTCCTCAGTGGAAAATATGAACTTGCTCTAGTGCCACCTTTTCAAAGGCAATTCCCTATAGATCAATGCATGGTCAGAATCACGGTGGCACCTCCCTCATGTGACATAGAACCCCTGATGACCCTCCTAATATATACTTATTCTATAATATCAACATTTTTGTAGATCAGCTATGGAGCCACAAGTGATGTCCTCAATGACAGACGTCTCTACCCAACCTTCTTCCGGACCATTCAGTGTGCTAAGAGGTTTTATTTGGTGTTGTCTAAGATTATCAAGTTCTTCAGATGGACATGGGTTGGGATTATATCTTCAGATGATGACAGAGGTCATGAGGAGATTCCGATACTGACACGATATCTGACCATGGATGGGATCTGTGTGGCCTACATCATAAAGGTGAAATATGTGAGCTTGAATGTTCTAGATGACATTGAGAGAAAAAATATGGAAGTTATCGGAAATTCATCAGCTCACATTATAATCCTCTGTGGCAAGTATTCTGCAGATCTAGCAGATCGATTGAATGTGATACGAGGTGTCCTCCATAATAAGACTCTGGTCTTCGGCCCCACATTTGCTTTAGTCACCAGTCTTATGGAGCATCACCGAGAAGCATTTCATGGTAGTTTGGCTCTTGAACCTTCTTCTCTGCCTGTACCAGACATGAGAAGCTTCTATGAAAGTTTCCAGACTATAAGTCATCCAAAGGACATGCTATTGGCTCTTATTTGGTTGGTCCAACTACAGTGCCTATTAAAAAATTCTAAAATGAATGAATTATATCAGTCCATATACAAGAAACCTCTTCATAACTGTACTGGGAGAGAGCGGGTCACAGACTTCTATAGCTTTCAATCCAAAGGCCTCTCTGACCGAGTGTATAAAGCTGTGTATTTATTGGCTCAGGCTCTTCATGATCTTCACATGTCTACGGACCGACGGTCTACTGATAAGATTGCTCTGCTCCATAGATATTACCAGGTAATACCCCCTATTATTGGGGCGCTGTGGATGGGATGTTATGGGGTACTGTAAAGGGGACATTTGTCGATGGGACTATATTGTATCTTGACATTCATGGTTATGAAAGCAGTGAGGATGGTATTGTTGACATTGACATAGTTATGTGGGCACCCGGAGTGTAGTTTCAGGGAGCCCATCATTTATTTCTTGCAAATATAAGAAGATCAGTACCATAGATGATTAATTATAGTTGGGGTCCTGGTACAGATTTTACATTGATGCCCAGGAGCTTCATGTCTCACCTCTGGTGGGCACTGAAGTTGGCCCCTATAAAACATGGAAGCCTATGATTCATCTGTGACTATAATAGGAAGAGCATGAAGAATTTTGGAAAAATTATAACTTTAACTTGGTAACATGGACCCTTTTATATTAAGCCCCCTGGAACGCCATTAGTAAGGGTCATCCCCTTCAATAATGGCCCTTGTGATAGATGGTGGATGTAGGTTAGACAGTAGTGGACTCAATAGAAAAGCCAAGGTCAGATCTTGCAGCATATGTGTGGAGTCAGGGGACAAGTAAAAGGTTGGGACAGGCAGGACATGTTTGAAGTTCAGGGAAAGGCCAAAGGTCAGTAACTGAACAGAGGTCAACTTAATGGACTTGGCCTGATGATAAGTCAAGGTCAATGTACAGTAGAGCAGACAAGAAATAGGAATCAAATTGCTGAGGGACTCTTTGACCCAAAATACCCATTGACAGATAGGGATTGACCATGGAGGTTTGGACAATGAGCCTTACAAGACCAAAGCAGCTACAGGGGAATGGAGGACTCATCGTTGGGAGGAGAGGAGGTGGCTCAGTGTGGAGCATTACAAGAAATATGACTAGTAACACATTATTCTTCTTAACTATATAGAAAATTAAGTCCTTTTAATATAGGGCACAACTCAAGAAAGTCCAAACTGGACCATGAGAAGAGTCAATGGACTTTGAAATTGTGTTCCAGTCCACGCCAGTTTGGTACATAGTCTATCTCATGGACATTTCTAGCTACTGAGATGAGATGGTACATTACCCTGACAAATTACTTCTATGTACCTTCTGAAGTCCAGGTTGGATAGATAGCACATGACAAAAGGGTTGTTGTTTCATGTAGATATCCTTTCAATTAGATGGTAAATAAGCTATGAGTGACCTTCTCAGGAATACTTGTGCCATGAAGGTGATTTTGGTTGGGAATTTGGTTCATCAGTCTATAGATATATGTACAAGGAGCGTGGCGGCAATCCCCAGGTGTCTAGATGTGTCCATCTTTTTCTCCTGCCTTAATATGTCTAGATACAGTGTCACAAGATGACTAGTTTTTAAGACAAAATTGTTTCACAATGTTTTGATATCCTATATGTGTCTATGTGCCGATCCCCAGCGGTGGTGTTGTCTTCTGCATCCTCTTATAGGTTTTGTTAGCATGTCACAATATTGTATTGAATTGGTTTCATGAGATATTGGAGTTCTTAACCAAAATTTGAGCTAAATTAAAGGATGGATATATCTGTATCTGGGCCTGCAGGTCAGAAGACCTTCGTCAGATGTAGTGGATGAGACTTATACAGAAGGTCTTCTATTTGGGATACTCCAATTCTTTATCCATTGTACATGAAGGTCTCGTAGATATCACACAAGATACGTCTATCTGTCTTGCAGCTCCATCACTATTTGGAAAATCAAAGAGATATTGATGGAAATCCTTATTTTGATAGAAATGGAGATTTCGTTGACCAATATTCGATTGTGAACCGGATTGGTTTCAGGAATCGGACTCATACAGTTAGACATGTTGGCAGTTCAGAAAAGCAGGACCATATATTACATATCAATGTGGAGAGGGTATCATGGAAGATCGGTGGGAATCAGGTGAGGTGGAAGGTATATGGTATCAGAATAACGTTTCGATAATGTCTTACGTCCTACAAGTCTGTGCTCTGGATTACCTAACACATCACCAACTCTGTATATATAGTAATCTGGCCACATTTCATATTCTCCCCATTCACTTCTCCCACCAGATCTGACCGAGACATATTACTTTTTGTACTTTTTACCTTTGGCTCATCTCTTCCGCTCCTTTACTTATTAGTATCACCTTCCTAAATATTGCGCCCCCCCCCCCATGGCAGCTGTAATGCTGTAATAGCATGGGCTCCATTCAGAAGGATAATGAGTCCCATCACACTGAAAAAATGGTTAAGAATGGTTAGAGGGGGATGGTAAAGATGGTGACCTGGCCTCCAAACTAACGAGCTGTAAATGACAAAAATTTGTAATACGGGAGTTAGTGTCGGCCGTCCAGGCGCTCACCCCCAACACTCCAAGGGTCTGTTCATACAAATAGCCAAGTTATCTGTCAGTATGCAGAACAACAGAGATTATTACACCCAGCACAGTCTTATACATTGTCCTCGATCCATCTAGCCTTAATTTTTCTATTTGCTCTTCTCAGGTCCCCGCGTCTCAGTGTTCAGAGAACTGTTTACCAGGAACCCAGAAAGTCTCCAATTCCAGGATCTATTCCTGCTGCTATGATTGTGTCCCCTGCTCCCCGGGAGAAATCTCCAATGTGACAGGTCGGTATGAAGATATCAATATGCAGGACAACATTCCTGAGACTGAATATTCTTATTATTTCTGGTTTTTATTCTTCTAATCTTCAGACAGTGACACCTGCATGAAATGTTCAGATCTGGATTGGCCCAATGAGAAGAAGGATGGTTGTGTCCCAAAGCAGCTGGAGTTTCTCTCCTACACAGATGACACACTAGTCCTGGTTATTTCTCTGGTTTCTTCTGTCTTTTCTTTCATTACCTTCATGATTCTTATTACTTTTATATTGTACCAAGACACGGCCATCGTGAAGGCCAATAACAGGAACCTCAGCTTCCTCCTCCTGGTCTCCATCATGCTGAGCTTCCTCTGTGTCTTCTTGTTCCTTGGACATCCAGTGGACCTCACTTGCACGCTACGTCAGGTCTCATTTGGAATCCTCTTCTCAGTGGCTGTTTCTTGCCTCTTGGCCAAAACCATCATGGTTTGCATTGCTTTCAAAGCCACCAAGCCTGGAAGTTCATGGAAACTTTGGATTGGAAGCAAGTGGTCTAATTCTTTGGTGATGTTCTGCTCATCCATCCAAGTAATAATCTGTGTGGGTTGGTTGAGTCTAGCGCCCCCCTTCCCAGAGCTGGACACATGGTCCTATCAGGAGAAGATCATTGTGCAGTGTAATGAAGGTTCTGTGATGGCCTTCTACTCTGTCCTGGGCTATATGGGGGTTTTGACTTCTGTTAGTTTTATTACGGCTTTTTTAGCTCGGACATTACCGGACAGTTTCAATGAGGCCAAGTACATCACCTTCAGCATGCTGGTGTTCTGTAGTGTCTGGATTGCCATGATCCCGGCGTATCTGAGCACCAGAGGGAAGTACATGGTGGCCGTGGAGATATTTGCCATATTGTCCTCAAGTGCTGGACTTTTAGGGTGTATATTCTTCCCAAAATGCTTCATTATCCTATGGAGACCAGAACTGAACTCCAGAACACAATTACTGGTGGGAAGAAGCAGGTGAGATCTACAGAAGTTCACTTTGCACTAATCTTACCAATAGACGAGGAACACGTGTCATTATGTGTACATGACTGCCACATATATCAGCATATAACATTTTATACAATAAAATCCTAGATGATTGTTCTTATAAATATATTACATCGGATTCAGAAAACAAAGTAACAAAACTAAAGAGAAGTCCCGATATAGGGCGACCGAAAACTTACACTTTATTAAAATAATAATAAAAAAATATTAAAATAAATATAAGATAATAATGTTTAATAAATTCTGAGTATTAGGTCGCCCTATATAGGGACCTCATTATGGCTTGGTGTCCTCTTCATTGAGGTCTCACCATCACTTCAGGGTCCTCCACCAGTAAATATTGTGTGTTCTACAAATCCCTCATTCCAGATATAATTAGTAATTTTATGGGATCCGGCAGCATTTGTTTCTTTCATTATTTTGTTATTTTATCTGATGTGGGATCCCCTTATTCCCTTGATTTTTTATAACCTGTCAGATCCTGTAACTCCACTGCAGCCTAGTATTACCGGGGTGAGAAAGCCGATAGTTTCTGTCTATTCCTAGCCTAAGAATTCCAGCGTGTGGTAGCCCTAGTACTTGACCATCACTAAATAGTCAGACACTGGATCATACCCAGCTCTTCTTACTCCCCCTGATGGTGGTGATGGGTCACCACGATGATAGCTGGCAGGTTAGTGTCAGGCTTTTTACTAGATCCACCTTAGTAATGGATGTTGTCAATTAGAGAACGTACAATTGTGTGTTGTTAGTTTTGTAACTTTGTCTATAATTGTCACATGATTAACAATCAGACGACATCTTATTGTAACCAATGAAGAAATCCAGGTAATTCCAAAGGTTTCATGTCCATATATATAAAGAGATCATATACCCATCAATGTATCTCATAACTAACATCCTCCACCGGGGCCCTCTCTGTTCAAAATTTTTCATCCCCGCTCCCTCTTTAACTGGCCACCCATTTACAGATCAAGTATGGGACCTTGATGGGACTTGGCAGTACTGTAAGTGTAAGGATTGGAGTCAGGGTCAGGCAGTGCAAAGTGACACAGCTGGGAAAGCAACACTGTGCAACTAATAACAAAAGGGGTCGCAGGCCCTGCAGCTATAACTATGCTGTAATATCTGAGATGAGGCAGACCAATGCACTTCCTAATTGAAGTGCGCCTACCACGGCTTCTAACCTTCTATCCGGCGGCTAGGATAAGGGGAGAGGAGGCCCTGAAAGTCCTAGGGACTGGAGTCACGGGGTCACACCTAAACAGAAAGCACAGTGTAAATGCAATGCAAAACAAAAGACTAAACAGCATGGAACCAGGGAGGACCACAAGTCCCAGCAAGACACAGAAGAGAAGGCGAGGTCAGACGAGCAAGAGGTCAAGCCAGGAGATATAATAAGAGGTACCAAATCAAAAGACAAGGGATAGTCAAAAATACAAGCCGGGTCTAAAAACCAAGAAACATATGGAATACAAACAGACAGGGAATCAGACTGAGCAGGGGGACCAGGAAACACAAAGTGAATGGCTGGCAAGGATCCATGCCTGGGTGGGGTTTAAATAGCAGAAGAGAACACACCTGATGGCTAACGGCATGGAGACTGAGAGCAAGGAAAAGATTAACCCTTAATGACCTAAGCACACCCAATAGAACTCCTAACACGTCTCCCAGGGAGACGCCGCGCAGCAAGGAGACCGCGGCGACTCCGTATCCTGACAGTACCCCCCCTTTGAGGAGGGGCCTCCGGACCCTCAAGAGGACCCCCTGGCTTAGTAGGGTAAGAACGGAAAAACTTCTCCACCAATCTAGGAGCGTGAAGGTCTCTGGCTGCCACCCAAACACGCTCCTCTGGTCCATACCCCTTCCAATGTATGAGGAACTGAAGGGAATTCCGCACTCTGCGTGAATCAATGACCCATTCCACCTCATACTCTAGTTCCCCCTGAACGATCACTGGTTCAGGTGGGGAATGAGTGACCATTGCCGGAACATACTTTTTGAGTAGGAACTTATGAAAAACTGGGTGAATATGGAGGGACCTAGGAAGTGATAATTTGAATGACACAGGGTTGATTATTTCAGAAATGGGATATGGACCAATAAAACGCGGGGCAAATTTAGTAGATGGAACACGAAGTTGGAGATTTTTAGTGGATAACCAGACCTTGTCACCCACCACAAAGTCAGGTCCAGGGCGGCGCTTTCTGTTGGCGAAATTTACTTGATTAGCCTGGGCTTTTCTCAGCGATGCCAGGCTTTCAGCCCATACAGTACAGAGAGATTTAGCAACATCCTCTACTGAGGAAAAGGCAAATTCATTGCCTGTTCCTGAGGAGAATCTGGGGTGAAAACCATAGTTAATGTGGAAAGGAGACGACCGAGTCGAGGAGTTGACATGATTATTTAGTGCAAATTCAGCCATGGGCAAATATTCACTCCATTTATCTTGGCAATCAGACACAAAGCACCTCAAATACTGTTCCAAAGATTGATTCAATCTCTCTGTTTGACCGTTAGTCTCTGGGTGGAAGGCTGAGGAGAAAGAAAGAGAGACTCCCAACCTGTTACAAAACGCTTTCCAAAACCTGGACACAAACTGTACGCCCCTGTCCGACACCACATTTGAAGGAATACCATGCAGACGTAAAATGTGGCGGATAAACAACCAGGCCAACAATTTAGCTGAAGGCAATTTTTTCAAGGCAACAAAGTGGGAGATCTTAGAAAAACGATCTACTACAACCCAAATTACAGATTTCCCTTTAGAGGATGGGAGATCGGTAATAAAATCCATGGAGATGTGTCACCAGGGTCGATTGGGTAGCGGGAGTGGATGTCACCTTAGATCTGGCACAGGTCTCGCAAGAATGAACAAAATTTTTAACATCTCGTTGCCAAGATGGCCACCAATACGTTCGTGATAACAGATTCCCAGTACCAGCAATGCCTGGATGACCCGCCAGAACAGAGGAGTGGATCTCCTCTAAGAGCTCCAAGCAGAGGTGGCTAGGGACAAACAATTTACCTGGCGGTAGCGCACTAGGGGCAGCATCCTGAGTGTTGAGAATACGGGTTTCAAGATCCGAGGTCAAAACTGCCACTACCACCCCAGGAGCAAGTATATTTTCAGGTTCCCCATTAGAACTACCACTAAGACCAAAACTACTGGACAAGGCATCTGCTTTAGTATTCTTTGAGCCGAGACGGTAGGTAATTACAAAGTGGAACCTAGTGAAAAATAGAGCCCACCTTGCTTGACGGGGATTTAATCTTTTTGCCTTGTCTAAATATAATAAGTTTTTGTGGTCAGTTAGTACAGTAATTTTATGTCTGGCCCCCTCCAGGAAGTGTCTCCACTCTTCAAAGGCCCACTTAATTGCCAGAAGCTCTCTATTGCCAACATCATAATTGGCCTCGGTAGTGGAGAACCTCCTGGAAAAGTAGGCGATAGGTTGGAGGTTGGTAAATGGTTCAGTGCCCTGAGACAGGACGGCTCCTACACCTACTTCTGAAGCGTCAACCTCTACAATAAAGGGCAATTCAGGATCAGGATGGACCAGGACTGGGGCAGAAGTAAAGAGTTGTTTTAAGGTGGCGAATGCTACCTCCGTCTCTGGTGTCCAGGAGGCAGGATCCGCCCCCTTTTTGGTCAAATCGGTGAGAGGTTTAACAATAGAAGAAAAATTTCGGATAAATTTTCGGTAATAATTGGCGAAACCTAGAAACCTCTGAACTTCTTTTAAGGTAGTAGGTTTCTCCCATTCAAGTACTGCAGATACCTTTCTGGGATCCATACCAATGGTACCAGGAGTAAGGATGTATCCCAAAAAACCTATCTCCTGGACTCCAAATTGACACTTGGATAACTTAGCACAGAGATGGTTTTGACTTAGCCTAAGAAGAACCTCTTTTACATGTTGCTGATGTGACTCCCAGTCCGGTGAGAATATGAGGATGTCATCTAAATAAATTACTAGATATCTACCTAACAGATCCCTAAAAATGTCATTCACAAAACGTTGAAATACCGCCGGAGCATTGCTCAAACCAAAAGGCATAACTAGGTATTCAAAATGACCTTCAGGGGTATTAAATGCGGTTTTCCACTCATCCCCGTCTCTTATCCAAATCAAGTTGTAAGCTCCGCGGAGGTCAATTTTAGAAAACCACCGAACTCCCACCACCTGGTTAAAAAGATCCGGGATGAGTGGCAGAGGATGTTGGTCTTTGTCCGTAATTTTATTCAATTCCCTGTAGTCAATACAAGGTCGGAGACCACCATCTTTTTTTTCAACAAAGAAAAACCCCGCCCCCACAGGAGAAACTGAAGGTCGGATATGTCCTTTAGATAGGCTCTCTTTAATGTACTGGCGCATGGACTCGCGCTCTGGAGCTGAAAGGTTAAAAATGCGACCTTTGGGTAGTTTAGCTCCAGGAACCAAATCAATTGCGCAGTCATAAGGTCGATGTGGAGGCAAGGCCTCCGCATTGAGCTCGTCAAAGACGTCTTTGAACTCAGTAATAAATTCCGAAATTTTGATATCGTTTTTGATAGTACAAACAGTATTAATATGAGAAGTACAGGAATCTCCCCATCTAACCAACTCCGAAGTTTCCCAATCAAACACTGGATTATGTACACGCAACCAGGGTAAACCAAGAATAATGTCTGCAGCAAGTTTTTTCATAACAAAAAATGACACTTTTTCAACATGTAAACTGCCGACAAAAAACTGCTCCTCAGCAGTACGGGCTAAGATTTTCCCTTCAGACAAAGGGGTTAGATCTGCTCCAGATACCTGAGATGGGTGCTTCAAGGGAATTAATTCAATTCCTAGAGCTTGTGCCACAACTTCATGGATGAAGTTCATGGCGGCACCTGAATCCACCATCGCCTGACATGCAAAAGTTTTATTACCATTAACAAGAATAGCAGGGAGTAAACATTTCTCAATATTATTAGGAGGTACCTGTGTGCCTGAGTGACCCTCCCGGAAATCACTCAGGCACTGGCGTTTTCCCGGCGGTGGTTTACGTCTGGTTGGACAGTTTCTCAGGATATGTCCAGGTTTGCCGCAATACAGACACAGAGCGTTTTCTAGGCGATACTTTCTCCTGGAGGCGGTTGTGGACCCCAATATCATCGGTTCTTCTTCAGGTATAGGACTAGAGGTAGGAACAGCAGAAGGAGGAATAGGTTAAGAAAGGACAGACCAGGATTTATCTGAGGACCCAGGTTTGCTTATTTCTCTCTACGCCTTTCCCTAAGCCTCCTATCAATAGAAATAGCCAAGGACATAAAGTCTCCTAGATTTTCAGGGACTGGATGATTTACTAGAGCATCTTTTACAGAATCAGATAAGCCTTGTCTAAAAAGGGTTAACAAAGGTCTGTCTGTCCATCCTGACTGGGAACTCCATTGACGAAACTCCGTACAATAGTCCTCGGCAGTTCTAACTCCCTGCTGAATAGACAACAGATGGGACTCGGCCAAAGCAACTCTATTAGGGTCATCATAAATCTGACCTAATGTTTGAAAAAACTTATTTAACGACTTCCATTCAGGAGCTCCAGCAGGTAGAGCCAAGGCCCAGTCTTGTGGTGACCCTTGTAGAAGGGACACCACCAGCGCCACCTGCTCTGCTTCAGAAGAAAGAAAATTAAAACGAAAAAATAAATGTCAAGATTCCCGAAATGTTTGGAATCTGTCTGGTTTACCGTCAAAACGGTCAGGCAAGAGCATTTTAGGATCCTGACGGGTATTCAATATGGGAAAAACTGGCGTTTGAATAGAAACACCTGCAGCGGCTGATGCTGGATCAGGCAAAGCCTCCAGACGCTGCGAGACTTGGTCAATTAACCCAGCCATGCCCTGCACCTGCCTTGACAGTTCGTCCAGGTGGTCAGTTACGGAGTGTTCGGCATCCACACTAAACCGCCGGGCGGCCTGTCTAGGGTAAGGGCCAGCCATTATATAAGGATTGGAGTCAGGGTCAGGCAGTGCAAAGTGACACAGCTGGGAAAGCAACACTGTGCAACTAATGACAAAAGGGGTCGCAGGCCCTGCAGCTATAACTATGCTGTAATATCTGAGATGAGGCAGACCAATGCACTTCCTAATTGAAGTGCGCCTACCGCGACTCCTACACTTCTATCCCGGCGGCTAGGATAAGGGGAGAGGAGGCCCTGAAAGTCCTAGGGACTGGAGTCACGGGGTCACACCTAAACAGAAAGCACAGTGTAACTGCAACGCAAAACAAAAGACTAAACAGCATGGAACCAGGGAGGACCACAAGTCCCAGCAAGATACAGAAGAGAAGGCGAGGTCAGACGAGCAAGAGGTCAAGCCAGGAGATATAATAAAGGTACCAAATCAAAAGACAAGGGATAGTCAAAAATACAAGCCGGGTCTAAAAACCAAGAAACATATGGAATACAAACAGACAGGGAATCAGACTGAGCAGGGGGACCAGGAAACACAAAGTGAATGGCTGGCAAGGATCCATGCCTGGGTGGGGTTTAAATAGCAGCAGAGAACACACCTGATGGCTAATGACATGGAGACTGAAGGCAAGGAAAAGATTAACCCTTAATGACCTAAGCACACCCAATAGAACTCCTAACACGTCTCCCAGGGAGACGCCGCGCAGCAAGGAGACCGCGGCGACTCCATATCCTGACAATTGGTGTCCAGGGTCTGACCTGCCCTGTGACGTCAGTGGCCCTGGATCACCACTGAGGCCTGTGATTGGGGCTCAGAGGTCAGAAGGGATGTCATGAGGCTTTGACGATAGTGAAATGAATCTCACAAGGCTCACCTATCACTAGTAATCTCCATAGACACACAATAGTGGTATTTTACACATATGGAAGAACTCAATGTCGGTGGCCGGGTCTCGTGTATTATTATTGCGAAGTGGAAGTTTCTAAAACTAACAACTTAGTAATACACAAGGGTCAAGGCTCAAGGAAATGGGAACAAGATCAGGAAGGACTAGCACTTAGGTTCATAGAAATAGGTCAGATGGAGCCGGGACGGGAACTGCAGTGTGTAGAGTGACACTCAGGCAATGACTGAGAAAATTGGCTATACAATCAGGCCATGACTAGCAGCCTCCAGTGTAGCATGCCATCAGGGCTCAGATCCAGACTTGAATTATTGCCTTGCTGAAGCAGCAGAGACAGAATGGCAGATGAGCAAAGATTGCAATTGCAAGATTCCAGACAGTAGGCCTCCAGGATAAAATGGCGTCCTAACAGTAAGTTGCCTAGCATTGCAGCTCAGCCCTCAAGAGGTAGGAGGACTCCACTGGAATTATAAGTAGAAGTGGTAACCGCAGTGTATGTCAAAGGTATTATACAGGTAACCTATACAGCTGTTATATAGTCACTGTAAGGGCAAAGTAGTGCAGCGATGCTATATAGTTAATGTATGATGGTATTATTAGGCTACCAGGAGGTGTTATTATTTAGTGAATGTTTTCAGAGGCAGGGTTGTTGTCACCTGTGCCCCCCTCACCCTCCTATATATATTATTATGCCCCCTTTGTAGTCCCCATATACTGTAATGTCTCCACAATACTGGGGGCAGCGTAAAAAACATATTCATCACTGTTAATATTAATAAAGTACCATTGTCATTTGTGTTACCCCTCCCATATAGAAAATAATCCCTCCCCATGTACAATGAGCCTTCTTTGTCCTCACTGTACCCAGGGAATGGTATTGATGGCGCCCCAGACCTACAGCAATTCCATGTAAGCAATGGAGGGGCTGATTGCCCTAGATGGGGGTAATTGCATTGTTGATATGACCATGATTACCCTATTGAGTATGGGAACTAATCTCTGGAGTTTTTCGCATGGAGTCCATGTACCAAAGTTGCATTCACTAGAACTAATTTGATGATGAACTCTAGTAAGCCATACCACATGATGTAAACCAAACCATGCAATATCATTGTCTAGTTTACTCCATGAGATAATATATTGTAGGGACATAAGTGTAATAATTGCCATTTTTAACTTTACTAATGTGTTTTAGGTTTATTTGTTTTTCTTTCTCTTCTTTATTGTCATATCGAACATTTAGACTATGCCGGATTTGTTGGACTTCATCGATGACTTATGTTTTTTATTTTTAATAAAATGGTTATTGAAGGTTGTGTGGAGGTATTTTTTATTAAGTACTAACACTAAGCCCAAAATATTACCCTGTAGAAACTGCCATCAGGGGTACAGGAAAAAGCCTGGTACTGGAAAAGCCAAAAGAAAGGCCAAAAAACCATGAATGTTTCTTACCATGGTAATGTAATATTGCTTCTGTTTTATTGTTTTGGGCTGGTTATGAAATATATCGTTTACCCCATAATGGTTTTCTTTAAAAAAAAAAAAAAAATAATACCACCCAGACATACCCATATGTTTTGGGCTTTTCAAGCCTAATAACACCAGTCTGCAGCCAGTTGGGTACTGGACCATAGCGAGCTCTTCCTGGATCCTCCATCTTAAGATGCCCAGATGTAAGTAGACACCCGGCTTTTCCTGGAACCCATGTTTGTGGTGATTACTGGAGTACTAATGGTGGTTTAGAGTTTGCCTATTTACTAAGTCTCGCCTTTGAAATGGATGCTGTCATTTGGATATCAAGGATTAGTAAGACTATAGTAATAAAATTAAAAAAAACACATAATATATTAATGAAATACAACAACCCACATGACCCTTGTTGAACATTAGACTGAAGTTAAAAAAGCCTGTCATCAACAAAGTCTACTAATCCGATGGAGTCCAATCAGCAGATCTGAAGAAAGAACAGAAAATAAACAACAAACACAGTAAACATAAAAAACAATACAATTATCATACATACCTGTCTCTGACATCTCATTGGCTGGTTTAAATCATGTGATAGGTATAATAGAGTTCATTGGTTGTATTAGTTTGGGGTGAATTGAACCTATAATTGACCAATTGTATCTGATGTAGTCAGGATCTTCACTCCTCCCCCCTTCTCCTTCCTTGACCCTTGCCCCAGAATCTCCCTCTACACAAATCAAAATGCTTTATTGGCACAGTATGTTACCTATGAGTATTATTGTAATGTGAGAAGACTCTTCTACTTCTTTATCCTCCTTATCCAAGGGGCCGACATAGACGGCAACTAAAATTTATTCTACTTTCTGGTGTAAGTTTTAGTAAATAGTTTGGGACATGACCATGTTGTGCTTATTTTTCATGGACTGCATACTATGATGAATAGTGGCTAATGCTTATGTAGAAAAAGGTTTCCGCAAAACTTGGAACTTTTTAGCCTTTTCCCAATACTGTGGTGGATGTCAGGACTATAAGGGGGCGCCCGGTATCCGCCCTATGGCATGTCATTGGGTTTTCGTCTTCAGTCCCAAGAAACTGGAGAGGGGACGGAAACCCAGTGGTCAGCTTTAAAACCCATTCATTTGAGGTGACTGCCTGCGGCCTCTCTGTAGGAAAACCATTTTTCATGCATGTTTAACTTTATGTCTGGCCAAAAAAAATGGTTTCCCTGCAGAGAGGCCACAGGCAGACACTGGCGGTCACCTTTAAAAACCCATTCAAATGAATGGGATTTAAAGCTGACCTCTGGGTTTCCATCCCCTCTCCAGTTTCTTGGGGCTGAGGACGGAAACCTGGTGGAATGGCACAGGGCAGAGTTACCTGCCTCATGCACCAGCCTGAAGATCCTTTTCTATCAAAATATTCTTCAGCATTTCAAACTATAGTGTAATCCACCTACCAGGAGCAACGTCATGTGACTAGGGTTGAAGATCGGAAAAGATTGGATCCCGATCGATGATTGAGCAAGTTTCACGGTCGCGATTGGGATCGGCTGGAAAATAATTGGAAATCGGATTTTGAAATTTCAAGATTGGCTCAACCCTAAAAGTGACTTTTCCCATAGAGAAGCATTGCCTAGGGTTGAGCATTTGGGTTCGGAAAAGATCGGATCCCGATCGGCGATCAAGAAAAATTTCATGATCGGGATCAGCTGGAAAGTGATTGGAAATCGGATTTTAAAATCAATCCTGAAATCTCAAGATCGAACCCTACATGTGACATCATTGGGCCACGGTTTTCCTGGGTACTTTATATTCTATTGAAGAAATAAACCCTTGTTAGGCCCAACTAACACAAGTTAGTCCCTATCCTATTATTATAGACCCATAATAATAGATAGCATTGGGGCCCAGTTCTAGGGCACAATACACACATCCATAGTTTTTATGGATTTGTTTGGGAACCAAAGGACCAACCCATAAACTATGAGACAGGTCATATTGCTCTCCATCCTCTCCTATCTATATGATAGATTCTGTGAAATCACCTGTCTCTGGGCCGTGCTGTTCACCATGTATGTGCCCTCATGTAACCACTGCCCCAAACACCTCCTAACAACTAGGTCAGAATGGCTAAGTGCCCATACACCAGTTTACATCCACATGGGGCATTGATGTAGTGGGGAGAAATACTATACCCCTTGATAAATTGCTGCAGGTATCTATTTTCCAAATTATTTGTTGAATTTTCTACTTTAATTCTTGGAAATGTTTCAATTCTAAGGCTAAATGATAGAAATTGAAATGTGTCAATTTAACATTTCCATTTTCTTTTAATTCCTCTCAAAGAGTTAAGAAACTTCCTAAATTCTGTTTTGAATCATTTCAGGGGAGCAGTTTTTAGAATGGGGTGATCTCTATTACAGAGGCCTTTCAAAGCCCATTCAGAACTGAATTGCTCCCTTGTTAATGGATTTTGGAAATTGGAACATTTGGAAAGTTGCAGTTTGACTTGTAAGCTTTATAATGTCCCCAAGTAAATAAAGGGTGTTTATAATGTGAACCAAAAATATGATAAATTATATGAATGTTTGAACTAATTTGGGTAATATCTATATGTAAGACAGGTAATTTAACACTTATTTTTTTTTTCCAAATATTCAATAAGTTTTCACAGGGACAATGAAATGAAATGCTGGTGCCTCAGTGTTGACATAACAAAATAAATAAATAACAACCATTTCTCATCTTCTCCCATCACAGGATAATTTTTGCTGGCTTTTTTCCACTTTTTCATCACCACTTTTCAACAAGGCTCACAGCCACGAATTAGTCTTCCAAATAAAAATAAACCCCAATAAGCCCCTGTAATACTAACAAGTCAGCAAAATGTCATAATTTTTCTGTAAAAAAATGGCTTTTTGTAATATAAACACCATATATGTGTTTATAAAGCCACAAGCCAGCACCTTTTGCTCCATAAAAAGGGATTTTGGAGCATTTTCAATGTTAAAGTTTGTAAAAGTGAGTGTGAGGGCAGTGTATGGCAATGCTAGGAGTCTGTATCTTCTACTTACCATGCATTTTTACATGGACATAAATGTTGTTGCCACTATGAAATAACTTCAACTGTGTTTGCTTTACAGAGCTAAAGACTGCATGAATAGATTCGTAGGAGGCCTAAGAGAATTCTACACTATGTTTTATAGATAGGTTCCTAGGAGTCCTAAGCGTATTCTACACTATGTTTTATAGATAGGTTCCTAGGAGTCCTAAAATTATATTATTATTATTATTATTATTATTATTATTATTATTATGAGAGCAGAGCGGAGTCGGAGGTCATTGGAGGATCTGAGGTTACGTGTGGGCAGGTAACGTGAGATTAGTTCAGAGATATATGGAGGGGACAGGTGAGGATTAGGTCAGAGATATATGGAGGGGACAGGTTGTGGATGAGGTCAGAGATATATGGAGGGGACAGGTGTGGATGAGGTCGGAGATATATGGAGGGGACAGGTGAGGATTAGGTCAGAGATATATGGAGGGGACAGGTGAGGATGAGGTTAGAGATATATGGAGGGGACAGGTGAGGATGAGGTCAGAGATATATGGAGGGGACAGGTGAGGATGAGGTCAGAGATATATGGAGGGGACAGGTGAGGATGAGGTCAGAGATATATGGAGGGGACAGGTGAGGATGAGGTCAGAGATATATGGAGGGGACAGGTGAGGATGAGGTCAGAGATATATGGAGGGGACAGGTGAGGATTAGGTCAGAGATATATGGAGGGGACAGGTGAGGATGAGGTCAGAGATATATGGAGGGGACAGGTTGTGGATGAGGTCAGAGATATATGGAGGGGCCAGGTGAGGATGAGGTTAGAGATATATGGAGGGGACAGGTGAGGATGAGGTCAGAGATATATGGAGGGGACAGGTGAGGATGAGGTCAGAGATATATGGAGGGGACAGGTGAGGATTAGGTCAGAGATATATGGAGGGGACAGGTGAGGATGAGGTCAGAGATATATGGAGGGGACAGGTGAGGATGAGGTCAGAGATATATGGAGGGGACAGGTGAGGATTAGGTCAGAGATATATGGAGGGGACAGGTGAGGATGAGGTCAGAGATATATGGAGGGGACAGGTTGTGGATGAGGTCAGAGATATATGGAGGGGACAGGTGAGGATGAGGTCAGAGATATATGGAGGGGCCAGGTTGTGGATGGCTTTGTATGTTAGCATTAGTAGCTTCAATTCTATTTGCTGGGCTATAGGTAGCCAGCAGAGGGACTGGCAGAGGGGAGCAGCCGATGAAGATCGGGGTGTGAGGTGGATTAAGCGAGCAGCGCAGTTTAGGGTGGACTGGAGGGGGGCGAGGGTGTTTGCTGGGAGTCCATGGAGAAGGGTGTTGCAGTAGTCTAGGCGGGAGATTATGAGGGCCTGGACGAGCATCTTGGTAGTTTCCTGGGTGAGGAAGGAGCGGATTCGGTGGATGTTCTTGAGCTGGAGGCGGCAGGAGGTGTTGAGGGCTTGAATATGTGGCTTGAAGGATAGGTCAGAGTCCAGGGTTACCCCAAGGCATCGGGCCTGTGGGACAGGGGTAATTGTGGTTCCATTAACTTTGATAGATGGGTCAAGTGGAGGGGCCATACAGGATGGGCTGAAGATGATAAACTCTGTTTTCTCCATGTTGAGTTTGAGAAAGCGGGAGGAGAGGAAGGAGGCTACGGCCGCTAAACAATCTGGAATTCTGGCCAGCAGAGAGGTAATGTCTGGTCCAGAGATGTAGATTTGGGTGTCATCGGCATAGCAGTGGTACTGAAAGCCATGAGATTCTATGAGTTGGCCCAGGCAGAGGGTGTAGATGGAGAACAGGAGGGGTCCTAGGACGGAGCCCTGGGGGACACCTACAGAGAGAGGGCAAGGTGAGGAGGTGGTGTGCGAGTGGGAGACGCTGAATGTGCGGTCGGTGAGGTATGAGGAGATCCAGGAATGGGCCAGGTCTGAGATACCAAGGGATGAGAGAATTTCTAACAGGAGGGAGTGGTTAACTGTGTCAAAGGCAGAGGAGAGGTCGAGAAGAAGGAGGAGGACAGAGTAATGGCGCTTGGCTTTGGTGGTTAGCAGGTCATTAGTGACTTTTGTTAGGGCAGTTTCAGTGGAGTGCCGGGGTCTGAAGCCTGACTGTAGTCTGTCAAAGAGCAGGTTGGATGAGAGATAGGAGGAGAGTTCGGAGTCGATGTGTTGCTCAAGAAGTTTTGAGGCGAACGGGAGCAGTGAGATGGGACGATAGATGGCAGGAGAGGACGGGTCGAGGGACGGTTTCTTAAGTATAGGAGTGACAGTGGCGTGTTTGAAGGCGGAGGGGAAGGATCCATTGGTTAGGGATAGATTGAAGAGATGAGTTAGGGCTGGAGTAATGACTTCAGCGAGTTTGGGGATGAGATGTGACTGGATCGGGTCGAGCACGCAGGAGGTAAGGTGGGATTTGGAGATAAGGGAGGAGAGTTTTTCGTCAGTTATGGAGGAGAAACAGGTCAGGGATGAGGAACAGTAAGTAGTTGGGTAGAGGGGTTGTCGGGGGAGTAGGGTGAGATTGTCTCTGATGGTGTCAATTTTAGTTTTAAAGTAAGAGGCAAAGTCGTCAGCTGAGATAAGTGATGTCGGAGAGGGGGCAGGAGGACGGAGGAGGGAGTTGAAGGTGGAGAAGAGCTGTTTGGGGTTGCGAGAGAGTGCAGATATGAGTGTGGTGAAGTAGACCTGCTTTGCAGAGGTGAGTGCGTTCTTAAATGAGAGAACTGCTTCTTTGTACCTGAGGAAATCCTCCTGGGAGTGGCTTTTCTTCCAGAGGTGTTCTGCAACCCGCGAGGCACGACTCAGTTTTTTAGTCAGGTCAGTGTGCCAGGGTTGTCTATTGATTGGTCGGGCTCTGGTGTATGTGTAGGGGCCACAGAATCAAGGGCTGTGGTGATGGTGGTATTGTAGAAGGCAGCAGTGGCTTCTGTGTCCTGGAGTGAGGAGATGTCAGCGAGTGGTAGGAGAGAGTCTGAGAGGGTGCAGGTGTCAAGGCGGTTGAGTTTCCTGCGGGGGCGTGTTGGTTTAGAGGTTGGGGTGTGTTTTGGAGAGGAGAGGGCAGAGAATGTCAGCAGGTTGTGGTCAGAGAGCGTGGATGGAGAGTTAGAAAGGCTGCATATGGAGCAGAGGCGGGTGAATATTAGGTCTAGTGGTCCCCCCTTTATGTGGGTGGCAGAAGAGGACCATTGGGAGAGACCAAAGGAGGCGGTGAGGGACAAGAGACTGGAGGTGGGGGGGTGGTCTGTGTTAATGGGGATGTTGAAGTCACCCATGATGATGGTGGGGGTGTCAGTGGATAGGAAGTGTGTGAGCCAGGTGGTGAAGTGGTCGATAAAGGCAGCGGTAGGTCCTGGCGGTCGATATATGACGGCCATTCTACCCTATGTTTATAGCCCATTGGTTCAACCCAATACAAATCTGGGATCTGAGCCACCCGCACTAGAAGTTAAACAAATCTTGAGACGTTTGCCCATTTCTAAGTACTTGATATTATTGAGTCGTTAGGAGAACATTAATAAATTACTTTGTATCTTCCTTCCATATTTCTTTCTTTTGTTTCCCATTTTTCTCTAATGACTTCTTTGCTCGTTATATTGTCTTATCATTTATTCTTCATCTTCTCGGTTCATAGACTGAATATTATCGTATTCTGATGTTTTTCTTTCTACTCTTTTAATGGATTGTAAATATAAGAAATTCATATAATAAGAAACAGCTTTATATTTCGCTGACAACATGCAAAAGTGAATCTGCTATAAATGATCCTCAGGAGCTTCTTCTTCTTCATCTCCCGGTAATGTCTCCTAATATAAGAGCAGGAGGAAGAACAGCTGAGCCTCGGCCTAAATCCAGAGCACATTGAGATGTATTGTAGTGTACTGTATATAAGGAGGGGGAGATGCAGACATCTGCAGCCTTGTCCTCTGCTCTACACCATGTCTCATGACCCTGCGCTCTATGACCCCCTGCTCCTGCTCTGTGTTATATTGGGGTACACAGTCATATCTGGGGGTGTCAGGCACAGAGCGCTAGTCTCATCGTACACCAGGACAGCGATGATTTTAATCCTGATTCTGTACGTGACACATTGTAGGTCCCAGAATCCACCACCAGCCTGTGATCTGCACCTGGTGAGGACCATTGAGGACTACGAATATTTCCAGGACGGAGACGTCATTATCGGAGGAGTTTTCACCGTCAATTATTTTATGAATGGGTTGAACCGATATAAGATTATTCACACTTACATCTGCTTGAGGTAAGTGCGATGTCTCGGGGACAGTGTTGAGGATCTCTGGTCTCATCTTCTGGACATGACAGATCCTGTATTCAGGGCATGGTCAGATGTTCTATCTCCAGTCATGGTCTTCTTCTTCTTCATAAACTACAGGTCTGGTCAACATCTACATCTAAAGTTGGTCAGGGTCCCTCTCCATTGTCAGTGACTTCCATGTGAGATGGTTGTGACTATGTACATGGTCATTGGGGGTCAGATGTCAACGTTGTCGTCTGTTATTATACTTGTATGGATAAGCCTTGACATACTACATAGTGGATGAAACGCAGATCTGACATATCTCTTCTCAGGTTCTCCAGATATCTGTATACAGTCCTATGAAAAAGTTTGGGCACCCCTATTAATCTTAATCATTTTTAGTTCTAAATATTTTGGTGTTTGCAGCAGCCATTTCAGTTTGATATATCTAATAACTGATGGACACAGTAATATTTCAGGATTGAAATGAGGTTTATTGTACTAACAGAAAATGCGCAATATGCATTAAACCAAAATTTGACCGGTGCAAAAGTATGGGCACCTCAACAGAAAAGTGACATTAATATTTAGTACATCCTCCTTTTGCAAAGATAACAGCCTCTAGTCGCTTCCTGTAGCTTTTAATCAGTTCCTGGATCCTGGATGAAGGGATTTTGGACCATTTTTTTCTACAAAACAATTCAAGTTCAGTTAAGTTTGATGGTCGCCGAGCATGGACAGCCCGCTCTCAAATGATCTGAAAACAAAGATTGTTCAACATAGTTGTTCAGGGGAAGGAGACAAAACGTTGTCTCAGAGATTTAACCTGTCAGTTTCCACTGTGAGGAACATAGTAAGGAAATGGAAGACCACAGGGACAGTTCTTGTTAAGCCCAGAAGTGGCAGGCCAAGAAAAATATCAGAAAGGCAGAGAAGAAGAATGGTGAGAACAGTCAAGGACAATCCACAGACACCTCCAAAGAGCTGCAGCATCATCTTGCTGCAGATGGTGTCACTGTGCATCGGTCAACTATACAGCGCACTTTGCACAAATAGAAGCTGTATGGGAGAGTGATGAGAAAGAAGCCGTTTCTGCACGTACGCCACAAATAGAGTCGCCTGAGGTATGAAAAAGCACATTTGGACAAGGCAGCTTCATTTTGGAAACAAAAATTGAGTTGTTTGGTTATAAAAAAAGGCGTTATGCATGGCGTCCAAAAAGAAACAGCATTCCAAGAAAAACACATGCTACCCACTGTAAAATTTGGTGGAGGTTCCATCATGCTTTGGGGCTGTGTGGCCAATGCCGGCATCGGGAATCTTGTTAAAGTTGAGGGTCGCATGGATTCCACTCAGTATCAGCAGATTCTTGAGAATAATGTTCAAGAATCAGTGACGAAGTTGAAGTTACGCCGGGGATGGATATTTCAGCAAGACAATGATCCAAAACACCGCTCCAAATCCTCAGGCATTCATGCAGAGGAACAATTACAATGTTCTGGAATGGCCATCCCAGTCCCCAGACCTGAATATCATTGAACATCAGAGGGATGATTTAAAGCGGGCTGTCCATGCTCGGCGACCATCTAACTTAACTGAACTTGAATTGTTTGTCCAAAATACCTTTATCCAGGATCCAGGAACTGATTAAAAGCTACAGGAAGCGACTAGAGGCTGTTATCTTTGCAAAAGGAGGATCTACTAAATATTAATGTCACTTTTCTGTTGAGGTGCCCATACTTTTGCACCGGTCAAATTTTGGTTTAATGCATATTGCACATTTTCTGTTAGTACAATAAACCTCATTTCAATCCTGAAATATTACTGTGTCCATCAGTTATTAGATATATCAAACTGAAATGGCTGCTGCAAATACCAAAATATTTAGAACTAAAAATGATTAAGATTAAGAGGGGTGCCCAAACTTTTTCATAGGACTGTAGTGATCTACATAAGGTCACATGTACAATTATCTACCTGAATGCTACAGGTGACAATACAAGGACAGAAACAGACCCATTATAGTGAATATAGACATTCCCATCCTTTATTCTCTACTCATCTCTGCCAGGCAAGTCTTTGGGGCTCTTCTGTTTCTCCTCCGAGTTTCGTCCATTTTTCAACGATTCATTGTTATGCTGAAAAATAAAGAAGGGAGAAATTTTTGCAAATGGAAAAAAAACATGTCCATTCACTATAAGTGGTCTTTATACTATCTTTGTGCTATCTATATACTGTCTGCGTACTATCTGTATTCTGTCTGCATTAGGGTTGAGCCGATCTTGAGATTTCAGGATCGATTTCACTTATACGCAAGGTTTTGTTGTTTTGAAATGAATAGGTGTATCGGAATGGTTTTTTTTGTCCAGATTCCGAAAATGACCTTCAAAATTTCGTATCACATCAGGTTTTTTCACAAATGATGGAAATGTGAAAATTAAAAAAACATAATTTTTTAATCACATTGATATATGACAACGTTTGTATCTTGTGAAAATCTTATCTGGAGGGGACGGAATGATTGTGTAAGGGATAGATAAGCATAAATACATACTCCAACAAGATATTAAGCACTATATACCAAAAAATTATTTTTGGTATATAGTGTGTATAAAACTTAATGACAGACAATGACACGTCATCTGACAGACTTTATTCAGAATATTGTAAATAAACTTTTTTATGTAAAAAATAAAATAATGTAAAATATTGTGCATAAGGTCTGTCAGAAGACGCGTAATTGTCTTTTATTAAGTTTTATATATTATTATTTTTTGGTATATAGCGCTTAATATCTTGCTTGAGGCTTTGTCGGCACTGGGTGAACTTTTGATTGTATAAGTTTCCGCAAAATTTGTTTGAATAGATACAACAATGGAAATGCAACTTATTTATCTGTATGACGTCATGATTTGCTGCACTAACAAAAGCGGAGAATGAGAGAATGTTATCTTGGCACGGCAGTATGACTCCTACCTCACGCCATCACTCCCTTCTTTCTATTGGTCGCATGCCGCCATTCTGGGGAGATCTAGTCAGTGCGAAGAAGGGACTGGTCGCGTTCGGTTGTTTCTTTGTGGTGTGTGCAATGGCTTCACGTGGTTGTGTGAATCATCCAGACGTATTCTGCTACATATGTGGCTGTTATACGACAGGAAAAAAACGAAGAGATTTTTATCGGCCGCCTGCACATGTCAGGAATGGGAATAAGTTACTGGGCATGTGTGACCACCAGAAACATGAGGTGGACAATCCGAGAGCGAATCGAAAGAACATCAGCAGACATCACAAGCATCTAACAGCAAAAACTAGACAATTCCAGCTGAAAAGTTACACCAATAATAACCACTTATTTCCTGTATCTTCCACAATGGAGAACATGTCTGAAGAAGGATCAGTGGAGAGAGGGGCAAAGATAAGATAAGATAAGATAATCCTTTAATAGTCCCACAATGGGGAAATTTCAGTGATACAGTTTCATAGATGTACAGTAGTATATAACAAGAGAGAAACACATAGAAGCTCATGGCAGAGAAATCCTAGGAATCAGAGCAACTAAAAAGGAAAGAAACACAGACACACTGCAGGATCATTTAGTTCTCTGTGTGGAGTGTTGTTAATAATAATATAGCCCGACCGTGGTTGGAGGACACAAGGAGGGGTCACAGCATGTGGATATAACAAGCAGAAAACATTTTTGCAGAGGTGGGGACATATGCAGCTATCATGATAACATGTGGCAGTTCCTTTGGTAGGTGGTGAGATCTCCTGCTCACAGTTGATAGTTCAGTATCTTACATCAGCACTATTGTCCATTAACCACAAAAAAATGCCCCAAATGTCCTTCATCACAGCCCTCCTCCGTTCTTCTTACCACTGTTTTCTACTGCCCAGAGAGGTCTGAAGCCATCCAGGTATACATGGTGCTGCTCTCTTGGCAATCTTCCATAACTCCTGGGGTAGGTGGGTGATGGTTCCCAGGCTGTAACAGTGTCCCACGTGTCCACAGTAATAGAAAGAAATACCAGTCAGCTGTAGCATCTTCACACATCAGCAATAGACACCAAAAATCATCTCCTTGAATGAAGAAGTCTGCATTTCCATGTAGGTTTCTCCTCCTTGCTGCATGGTGAGCCATGCTGTCCTAGCTGGGGGGATGGTAACAGGCACATGTGGAAACCAGCTGAACCAGGTCTTGTCATTGTCCATGCTTTACAATAGAAACAAAATACTCCACAGGGTCTTCCATTCGATATATAGTTGCTAATTCATAGTGCTAGATTGCTTAGTTACACGATTCTTGAAGATACAGAGGAAAAGAGTGAGAAAGGAAAGATAGAGATTGCTCCCAGCTTGGAGCACTGTATCGAGGCAGCCACTAAGGGCGCCAGGAAGTAGGCGCAACCCCACAACTCGAAAGCAGGGTCTACATCTTAATGTGTGTACTGTATATATGTTATCAAATGTTACTCATTCACGCCATCACTGACAGTCTATGGTCTTCTCCACAGGCCGGTTCCCAAGAATTACAAGGATCTTCTCACTTTCCGTTTCGCCATTGAGGAAATTAACCAAGATCAGACAATCTTACCCAATATCTCCCTGGGATATCACATATATGACTCCTGCTCCGATAGTAAGAAAGCTGTGAAAAGTGTCCTCCAGATATTATCAGGACCCAGAATGACCGTCCCCAATTATTCCTGTTCCGGGCAGAGGAACGTAGCTGGTTTTATAGGAGATCAGGGATCAGCGACGACCGTGTCCATGACCCAGATACTGGCAATATACCGATACTCCCAGGTAGGTGGAAGATCAAGTCATTGGTTCTCATTCATCACTGACACATATATCACAGAAGCTTCCATTTTTTTCTCTGTCTCCTGAAGATGTTTTGTCTATTTCTAGTTCTTCTTTTCTTCCTCTTGTTCTTCACTGTCTTCTCTTTTTCAAAAGCTTTTTAAGAGGACCTTACACCACCTCCAGCAACTGGAGATTTTAATTAAGCTTTAATTTACCTCTAGATGATGCTCTTTTCGCTATTTCTTGTAGATCAGCTACGGGGCAACAAATTATGTTCTCAATGACCGAAATCTCTACCCAACTTTTTACAGAACTGTTTTAAGTGCCCGAATCACTTATTTGATGATAGCCATGATGATTAACTTCTTCAAATGGACGTGGGTTGGGATTATATCTTCAGATGATAACAGCGGTAATGAGGAGACTCCGATTTTGGCAGAATATCTGACCATGAATGGAATTTGTGTGGCCTACACCATAAAAGTCAAATTAGTGAGCTTAGATGTTCTGAACAACAATGAATATAGGATTATCAGCAAGTCATCGGCCCAGGTTATAATCCTGTGTGGGACGTATACTCCACTCCTTGCAGATTGGTTACGTGAAGTACGAGATGTTCTCCGGGATAAGACTCTGGTCTTAGGACCTGCTTTTGCTCTAAATACATTTATTATGGAACATCACCGAGAAGCATTTCATGGTAGTTTGGCTCTTGAACCTTCTCCTTTGCTGATACCAGACATGAGAAGCTTCTATGAAAGTTTCCAGACCATAAGTCATCCAGAAGATAAGTTACTGGCTCATATATTTTTGCTAAACTTCGGCTGCTTGTCCGGAGATTCTCAAATGAATGAAAACCATCAGGCTGTATACAATATACCACTTCACAACTGTACTGGAACAGAACGGGTCACAGATTTTTTAAGTTTTCAATGCAAAGGATTCTCTGATCGAGTGTATAAAGCTGTGTATTTATTGGCCCGGGCTCTGCATGATCTTCACATGACCAGCAATGGACAATCTAGCCGGAAGATCAACCATCTCCATAGACACAGCCACCAGGCAAGTGAAGGGAAAATTACAAAATTTATACTTTTTAACAAAAAATATATACTCGTATTTTGTCACAATATTGTTAAGTTTTTTTATTTTGGCAGAAAATAATCCCCCCCCCCCAAAAAAAAAAAAAAAAAAAACAGTTCAATTTAATAGTTGGTCAGTGTAACAGGGCCAGAGAGAAGTGCTGCCCTGTGAATGAGAGATCTCTTCTGACGTTACCAGCCTCTCCTCGCCCTCCCCTCTACTGATTCCTATCCTTGGAAGGAAACTGAACTCCAATCCTGCGGTGCGACACTATACAATGTATAAAACCATGTGGTTCGGCTCTGTACATGAATCCCAAAATGTCCTACACACCGTAGAACAAGTGTGGTACCAGTGAAGGACCCACCATTTCCCGGGCTCCACCTATCATACTCACCTATCATAATGTCACATCTGGTTTGCTGGTGAAGATCTGTCAAAGCTTTGGGTCTAAACCCAAACTTTTTGAAAATTCAAGTCAAATCTGGTTTGATTTGATGGTGCCCGTTCACTAATCTCTACTCCCTTACCATCTTCTTGTATAATCTTCTTGTGTACACTTTTAATAATACATTTTAAGACTGATTAGAGATGGGAGAACCTTTGAAGATTCATCTTATCTCGGGTCCGTACGAAAAGATCCTTGGGTCCAAACTAGAGATGAGCGAACAGTGTTCTATCGAACACATGTTCGATCGGATATCAGGGTGTTCGCCATGTTCGAATCGAATCGAACACCACGTGGTAAAGTGCGCCAAAATTCGATTCCCCTCCCACCTTCCCTGGCGCCTTTTTTGCACCAATAACAGCGCAGGGGAGGTGGGACAGGAACTACGACACTGGGGGCATTGAAAAAAATTGGAAAAAGTCATTGGCTGCCGAAATCAGGTGACCTCCATTTTAGACGAATAGTGGATTTCAAATCCGGGTCATATGAGAATGTGAACTTTGTGACTATGAGACAGGGATAGCTGTACAGGCAGGGATAGCTAGGGAGAACCTTTATTTAGGGGGGAATGTTATTAAAAATAACTTTTTGGGGCTCTATCGGGTGTGTAATTGTGATTTTTGTGAGATAAACTTTTTCCCATAGGGATGCATTGGCCAGCGCTGATTGGCCGAATTCCGTACTCTGGCCAATCAGTGCTGGCCAATGCATTCTATTAGCTTGATGAAGCAGAGTGTGCACAAGGGTTCAAGCGCACCCTCGGCTCTGATGTAGCAGAGCCGAGGCTGCACAAGGGTTCAAGCGCACCCTCGGCTCTGATGTAGGAGAGCCGAGGGTGCACTTGAACCCTTGTGCACCCTCAGCTCTGCTACATCAGAGCCGAGGGTGCGCTTGAACCCTTGTGCACACTCTGCTTCATCAAGCTAATAGAATGCATTGGCCAGCGCTGATTGGCCAATGTATTCTATTAGCCTTATGAAGTAGAGCTGAATGTGTGTGCTAAGCACACACATTCAGCTCTACTTCATCGGGCTAATAGAATGCATTGGCCAGCGCTGATTGGCCAGAGTACGGAACTCGACCAATCAGCGCTGGCTCTGCTGGAGGAGGCGGAGTCTAAGATCGCTCCACACCAGTCTCCATTCAGGTCCGACCTTAGACTCCGCCTCCTCCGGCAGAGCCAGCGCTGATTGGCCGAAGGCTGGCCAATGCATTCCTATGCGAATGCAGAGACTTAGCAGTGCTGAGTCAGTTTTGCTCAACTACACATCTGATGCACACTCGGCACTGCTACATCAGATGTAGCAATCTGATGTAGCAGAGCCGAGGGTGCACTAGAACCCCTGTGCAAACTCAGTTCACGCTAATAGAATGCATTGGCCAGCGCTGATTGGCCAATGCATTCTATTAGCCCGATGAAGTAGAGCTGAATGTGTGTGCTAAGCACACACATTCAGCACTGCTTCATCACGCCAATACAATGCATTAGCCAGTGCTGATTGGCCAGAGTACGGAATTCGGCCAATCAGCGCTGGCTCTGCTGGAGGAGGCGGAGTCTAAGGTCGGACCTGAATGGAGACTGGTGTGGAGCGATCTTAGACTCCGCCTCCTCCAGCAGAGCCAGCGCTGATTGGTCGAGTTCCGTACTCTGGCCAATCAGCGCTGGCCAATGCATTCTATTAGCGTGAACTGAGTTTGCACAGGGGTTCTAGTGCACCCTCGGCTCTGCTACATCAGATTGCTACATCTGATGTAGCAGTGCCGAGTGTGCATCAGATGTGTAGTTGAGCAAAACTGACTCAGCACTGCTAAGTCTGCATTCGCATAGGAATGCATTGGCCAGCCTTCGGCCAATCAGCGCTGGCTCTGCCGGAGGAGGCGGAGTCTAAGGTCGGACCTGAATGGAGACTGGTGTGGAGCTATCTTAGACTCCGCCTCCTCCAGCAGAGCCAGCGCTGATTGGTCGAGTTCCGTACTCTGGCCAATCAGCACTGGCCAATGCATTTCTATGGGGAAAAGTTAGCTTGCGAAAATCGCAAACTGACAGGGATTTCCATGAAATAAAGTGACTTTTATGCCCCCAGACATGCTTCCGCTGCTGTCCCAGTGTCATTCCAGGGTGTTGGTATCATTTCCTGGGGTGTCATAGTGGACTTGGTGACCCTCCAGACACGAATTTGGGTTTCCCCCTTAACGAGTTTATGTTCCCCATAGACTATAATGGGGTTCGAAACCCATTCGAACACTCGAACAGTGAGCGGCTGTTCGAATCGAATTTCGAACCTCGAACATTTTAGTGTTCGCTCATCTCTAGTCCAAACTTTTTCAGATAGAAACGGAAGTGAAATTATACTCTTAGGTGTCTTCAGATCCCACAGTATAATAGGTGGAGGTCCAGGAAGGTGTAAAAATATAAAATAATTATACTTACCTTCTCTTACCTATTTCGGGCCTCCTTGTGGAGTCCAGAGCTTTCTCTCAGTCTCCATGGTGAACCCATGTGTCCGAGGACACTATTAAGGCATGGGCACGCGTCATGACGTCCTATGATGCTCAATGTACCATGTGACCATTGTGGCCCAAATCACAGTGGTCAGTGGTGACCTCGGGCACAGTGGTGACCAGGAGTTCAACAAACCTAGCGAAGAGGCCCAGAAGGCTTTCTAGAAACTGGAGCCAATGCTTTGCAGTGACTCTGAGAGATGTAAGGAGAGAGAGTTACTATAAGAAATCAAAATCGATCCAAGAATGTACACGACAGCTCACTGACCTTCAGTATGTGGCTTTATGCTAAGTCTGTGGAAGTATATAGCTGACCTCTAACTTGTGAACTATTTGTGACGTCTGTGATGGGTTCTACAATAGTGACAAAACACTCCCCCTTCTGTCTGTCCTACAGCTTCATCATTTCTTGAGGAGTCAAAGATCCAAGGATGGAAACCCATATTTTTTGGAAAATGGAGATTTCATTGGCCAATTCTCAATAGTCAATTGGATAAATTTCAAAAATGGAAATATTCTTTTCAAATATGTTGGTCACACAAAAACTGAGCACCATACATTTAGTGTAAAGATAAGAAAGATAATATGGAAGACCAGTAATAATCAGGTGAGAACCTTCACGACTTGGAGACATCATTGTATTAAACTGAAGATCTCAGTTGTAAAGTTCTTGGAAAATATATTTCCTGTTACTTTTTCTCAGGTCCCCGCGTCTCAGTGTTCAGAGAACTGTTCACCAGGAACCCGGAAAGTCTCCAAGTCCAGGATCCATTCCTGCTGCTATGATTGTGTCCCCTGCTCCCCGGGAGAAATCTCCAATGTGACAGGTCGGTATGAAGATATCAATATGCAGGACAACATTACTGAGACTGAATATTCTTATTATTTCTGGTTTTTATTCTTCTAATCTTCAGACAGTGACACCTGCATGAAATGTTCAGACCTGGATTGGCCCAATGAGAAGAAGGACAGTTGTGTCCCAAAGCAGCTGGAGTTTCTCTCCTACACAGATGACACACTAGTCCTGGTTATTTCTCTGGTTTCTTCTGTCTTTTCTTTCCTTACATTCATGATTCTTATTACTTTTATATTGTACCAAGACACGGCCATCGTGAAGGCCAATAACAGGAACCTCAGCTTCCTCCTCCTGGTCTCCATCCTGCTGAGCTTCCTCTGTGTCTTCCTGTTCCTTGGACATCCAGTGGACCTCACTTGCATGCTACGTCAGGTCTCGTTTGGAATCCTCTTCTCAGTGGCTGTTTCTTGCCTCTTGGCCAAAACCATCATGGTTTGCATTGCTTTCAAAGCCACCAAGCCTGGAAGTTCATGGAAACTTTGGATTGGAAGCAAGTGGTCTAATTCTTTGGTGATGTTCTGCTCATCCATCCAAGTAATAATCTGTGTGGGTTGGTTGAGTCTAGCGCCCCCCTTCCCAGAGATGGACACATGGTCCTATCAGGAGAAGATCATTGTGCAGTGTAATGAAGGTTCTGTGATGGCCTTCTACTCTGTCCTGGGCTATATGGGGGTTTTGGCTTCTGTTAGTTTTATTACGGCGTTTTTAGCTCGGACATTACCGGACAGTTTCAATGAGGCCAAGTACATCACCTTCAGCATGCTGGTGTTCTGTAGTGTCTGGATTGCCATGATCCCGGCGTATCTGAGCACCAGAGGGAAGTACATGGTGGCCGTGGAGATATTTGCCATATTGTCCTCAAGTGCGGGACTTTTAGGGTGTATATTCTTCCCAAAATGCTTCATTATCCTATGGAGACCAGAACTGAACTCCAGAACACAATTACTTGCGGGAAGAAGCAGATGAGATATTTCATATACTTTTTTAGAATTTCAAAAAAAAGAAGAATATAGGATGGCACTGAGGAAAACATCAATTAAAGTCCCAATAAATAGAAGGTAAACATGAGGATCACAACTCTATGTATAGAGCGCCGTGGGGGTGCTCAACAACCAAAAAAAGCAATATGAGCAAAGTAGAAAAATGTAGAAAAATTAGGAAGGGCACTCACCCACATCCAGGCTCGTCTTCATAAAATACTCTTTTATTAAGGTAACAATATAGTTTAAAAACAAGTAGTGCAGGGAGGGAATAAAGCATATAGGCAAGTAGGCAACAGCCGTTTCGCGCAGCTATGTGCGCTTTCTCAAGCCTCAGAATGCAATAACAGATGGACAGAAAAACAGCCCTAAGTACTGTTAAGATAATCAGGCATAATAGGAATCTCCTGGAAAAGCTTCAGGTTCTACCAATAGCACACAATGTCTCCCTTGAAAACTCACACCAGCACAAGCGGACCAGAGTGAAGACTACTTCATAAACCTTCCAGCCAATTAGCAATGAGCCGATGCTCATGCGTAAATGCTGCCAGAGTGGTGTATAAGAACCTCCGTGCTTCTCAGTCATCTAACAGGGAGAAGCACGGGTAAGCAGTAAGTGAAAAGAGCAGCCAATAAGAGAAAGGCCTACGCGCAAGCGCGCCTCCGCCTTTTATGCGACACTCCAGCATATAGATTTAAGGCAGTCCGCCTATTGAAGAAGCGCCGATGCGCATGCGCATTGGAGCATAAAGGCCTATTCCTCACATATACGCAGTCCATTGACTGCCGTAGGAAGCCAAGAACCAATACGAAAAGCGCCGATGCGCATGCGCCTTAACACACATCGGCATAAGCTTACTTTTGCGGTATATGCCAATACATATCATGTTTCATTATACTGGTATATTTAATAATCGTTAATATTATATTTTTTAATAAACTATTGCTGCATTATTTAATTAATATGTTCTTTGGTTACTATAGTCACTCCATTGAATGACGCTTGCGTGTCCCTTTTGTCAAAGGGCTTGAATTTTTGCCTCGTTGACCCCTTTGATGAGGTCGACTTTGAGGTCGACCTCTTCAGAGGGGTCAGGAAACTTGCTCTATTTAAACATTTTTCAGATAAGTCTAATGATAATATAAACTTAGAGGAGTATAGTGGTGAAGCACCTTGCACTATTGGCCCTTTGGGTTTTTTTGTTAATCACCCATTAGAAAAAGAAGAGGAAAATATACTTCTAGATTTAGCTGATTGGCCCGATGATAACCTTGTAATCTCTGACAATACGAAATTCTTTGATAAAGGGGTTAAATCTACTTTCAATCCACCTATTCAACCGGGTAGCGCAATAGATCTTTTCTATCATCAAGTACTTAGGGACGTAAAAGCTCTCATTTATAAGCAAGAGGTATCCAATCTTACTTTAAAAGAAAAAACGGCTTTAGATTGGTTAAAACAACAATCCCATCTGGTGATAAAAAAGGCCGACAAAGGCGGCAACGCCGTCATAATGAGTCGGGATTACTATCTAAAAGAGGCCGAGAGACAACTGAGTGATCAATGCACATACAAATTATTGGAAAAGAACCCAATTCCTGCTATAAATAAAAAAATACATAATCTTTTAAGATATGGAGTAGATAAAAAGGTCATATCGAAAAAAACAGCTGAAAAGTTATTTGTTGCTTTCCCTAAAAAACCATCGTGGTATTTTTTACCCAAAATACACAAAAATTTAAAACATCCGCCTGGTAGACCTATTGTGGCAGGTACCGGTTCTGCTACTGAACCTGTTTCACAATTCTTAGATTGGTTACTTCAACCCCTCCTCCCTATGATACCTTCCTATCTAAAAGATACTAATGATTTTCTTAAACGAATTAACGAAGTCTCTCTTGAGAGCAATATAAAACTGGCGTCTATTGATGTAGAAAGCTTATATACCCGTATTCCACAACAACAGGGGGTTAATTCAATTATTAAGATCTTGAAACATGCACAGAAAGATGATGATTTAATAGAATTTATCAAACGGGGTACCGAAACTGTATTGGGTAATAATGCGTTCGTGTTCAACGAACGCTGGTACGCCCAAATTAATGGCACGGCAATGGGTACGCCCTTAGCTTGCACTTTTGCAAACATTTTTCTTGCTGATTTCGAGGATGAGTATGTGTACTCCATAAAGAATAGATTTTTAAAATTTATTCGGCTCTATCTACGGTATGTGGATGATGTTTTCTTATTATGGTCTGGCTCAGAAGAGGATTTTTCTGAGTTTGTTAACTATCTCAATACTAACCACATGAATATGAGATTTACAGCGAAAATTAATAACGATACCCTTGAATTTCTAGATGTTTTGGTCAAAAAAACTAAGAACGGTATTTCTACAGAAGTTTATAGGAAACCCACAGCGACAAATGCATTGTTGCACTATAAGAGCTTTCATGCACAATCTGTAAAAAATTCCGTTCCCTACGGCCAATTCATCCGTTTGAAAAGGATAAATAGTGAGGTTGAAGTCTTTGAAAAACAGGCTGAATCTCTAAAAAAACGCCTGAAATTAAGAGGCTATCCTGACCATGCTATTGAAAAAGCATATACTAAATCAAAAGATTTGGACAGAAGTAAATTATTGAAAGGTCCAAATAAATGTAATAAAACTCAGAATAGGTTCACCTTTACCTTTAAGTATAGTCCTATGGAAAAACAGATTCGATCAGCCATTTACCGTAATTGGAATATAGTTCAGAGTGATGCCACTTTGGCATCAAAAGCAGGAATGAAACCTCTTATTAGTTTCAAGCGTTGTAGAACTGTAAAAGATACATTAGTGTCCAGTCGTCTGTCGTCCCAAAAAGACCTCAATTGGCTGGAGAAATCATGTCCAAAAGGCAATTTTTCATGCAGACAATGTAAATACTGTCGCTATAATTTAAAAAAAACGTATATTACCTTTAGGCAAAATGGAACATACAGTAAATCAATTTTTGACTTGTAAAACAAAATTTGTGGTTTATGTAGTTTATTGTCCGTGTGGACATTACTACATTGGAAAAACTATTAGACCCCTCTATGTGAGGTTTCGAGAACACTTTAAATCCATTTCTACTAAAAAAGGTTCCCCACGTTTAATACAACATATTACTGATTCACATAATGGAGATGCAAGCTGTTTGAAGTTTGCTGGAATAGAAAAGGTGAATCTACCCCCTCAAGGAGGGGATCATAATAAATTATTGCTTCAATGTGAAGCAAAATGGATTTTACGAACTAATGCGACTGGCCCTTTAGGGTTAAATGATAGACTGGATATGGGTATCTTTTTGTAAAGATATTCTAAAAACGACTTACTTAAATCATTGTCATTTACTTATACACGATTTTCTGTCTTATCACGTTCTGTATGAAATTGTTTCATTACTCTTGATAAATGTCATGAAAATATTCTAATTATATTCAGCTGTAAATTCTTGAATGTTCTTGTTTAGAAATAATAATCAGGCATAGGGGATCTTATTAGATTAACAATGCTCTCTTTTGTGAATTTGGTTAGCATAAGTAACTATAGTAACCAAAGAACATATTAATTAAATAATGCAGCAATAGTTTATTAAAAAATATAATATTAACGATTATTAAATATACCAGTATAATGAAACATGATATGTATTGGCATATACCGCAAAAGTAAGCTTATGCCGATGTGTGTTAAGGCGCATGCGCATCGGCGCTTTTCGTATTGGTTCTTGGCTTCCTACGGCAGTCAATGGACTGCGTATATGTGAGGAATAGGCCTTTATGCTCCAATGCGCATGCGCATCGGCGCTTCTTCAATAGGCGGACTGCCTTAAATCTATATGCTGGAGTGTCGCATAAAAGGCGGAGGCGCGCTTGCGCGTAGGCCTTTCTCTTATTGGCTGCTCTTTTCACTTACTGCTTACCCGTGCTTCTCCCTGTTAGATGACTGAGAAGCACGGAGGTTCTTATACACCACTCTGGCAGCATTTACGCATGAGCATCGGCTCATTGCTAATTGGCTGGAAGGTTTATGAAGTAGTCTTCACTCTGGTCCGCTTGTGCTGGTGTGAGTTTTCAAGGGAGACATTGTGTGCTATTGGTAGAACCTGAAGCTTTTCCAGGAGATTCCTATTATGCCTGATTATCTTAACAGTACTTAGGGCTGTTTTTCTGTCCATCTGTTATTGCATTCTGAGGCTTGAGAAAGCGCACATAGCTGCGCGAAACGGCTGTTGCCTACTTGCCTATATGCTTTATTCCCTCCCTGCACTACTTGTTTTTAAACTATATTGTTACCTTAATAAAAGAGTATTTTATGAAGACGAGCCTGGATGTGGGTGAGTGCCCTTCCTAATTTTTCTACATTTTTCTTTTTTTAGAATTTCGCTCAGCACCATTCATACAACTATATGAGGAACATGTGCTCAGTTCCATATACGACCTCCATGTATAACACTGTATGTCTCATATATATATATAAACTAGCTGGTACCCGCGACTTGGTCTGCGGTGATTGTAGCAGTGGGTATATACAGGCGCGGGTAAGGTGTTCGTACTGTGTATAAGGTATGGGATATAAAATGTAACTGTGTATCTTGTTTTTGTTGTAATTCTGAGAGCACATGAGACTTTTGTGTTGAATGTAATGTGTATTTCAGCCGCTATACGGTGTTGGTATAAACTGTACATAGTGTCTTTGGGACAGAGGTATTTCAGGTTAATATACTTCGATATACGACATTGTATGATTTGTTATTTTCCGCCAGTACATGTAAGTTTTGGGCACAGGATACTCTTGAGCAAGCAACATTAAGTCTGGCCCTGTGCATGACAGTTTAGTAACTCCATGTGTCTCTTATTAATAGCAATTAACCCCATCATGTCCTTCACATTAACCCCTTGTGTAAGAGTTACTGATAGAGATGAGCGAGTACTGTTGGGATCAGCCGATCCGAACAGCACGCGCGCATAGAAATGAATGGACGTAGCCAGCACGCGGGGGGTTAAGCGCGCTGGCTACGTCCAAGCGGAAGTACCAGGTGCATCCATTCATTTCTATGGAGCGTGCTGTTCAGATCGGCTGATCCCAACAGTACTCGCTCATCTCTAGTTACTGATATGTGAGAGACTTGGAGGTAATAATTAAGTATCTTCATTACTGAGGTCTTTTATTAGTCCCTCCATGTCTCACATATTAGTAACCTTTATATGGGGCACACAGGGGTTAATATGAGGGACATGATGGGGTTTATTCCTATTAATGTGAGGCACATGGAGTTACTAACACTAAACTAATAACCCCATGCCTGACATTAATGAGAATAGGAAGTAAAGGAAGGAGCTGTGTGCTTCTTACTTTCAGTTTGCTAGCAGCTTCGGCAGGAGCGATCACTATAGCAGGCAGAGCCCTGAGCGATTAAGCTCCACCCCCTGGGTTTCCTGCACATCTGGCAAAGGGGAGTGTCCTTATGCCTCAGCTCTAGCAGAGACTTCATTTAACTCTTGCAGGTCCTGTGCTGCTGGCATGGCAGTGAAATATGGCAGGAGTGCCACTCTTGTACGTGTGCCAGGGGTTACTGACCTCTGCTGTAGAGGGTAATATGAATTTTGTGGCTTGCTATGGTCCAAAGTGTGTGAGATTGCAGAGATAGTGATGTGAGTTTGGGTTTTGTGGGGGTCCTGCCAACCGCCAAACATCCGAACATCCAAAGGGTCCTGGGAAAAACGTATGTGCGCTATTGTGATGAAAAGTAGCCTATTGCGCAATCGAGTGTAGGGACTATGTTTGTGGAAAATTTCAGCCAAATCGGTGGAGTGGTTTTTGCGTGATTGACTGCCAAACATCCGAACAGCCAAAGGGTCCTGGGAAAAACGTATGTGCGCTATTGTGACGAAAAGTAGCCTATTGCGCAATCGAGTGTAGGGACTATGTTTGTGGAAAATTTCAGCCAAATCGGTGGAGCGGTTTTTGCGTGATTGAGGAGCAAACATCCGAACATCCAAAGTCACAAACCCACAAACATTTCACATTTATAATATTAATAGGATGAGTTTCTGTCTGTCTGTCATCCTGTTCTTTATATACAACCAAATGACTGGACCGATCTTCACCAGATTTGGCACACAGATACATCAGGTGTCCGGGAAGGCTTTAGACTGGGCCTCAAATCTCTCGGACGTACCGTTCCTGAAATACAGTATTCCCAAAACAATGACCCCCTATTAGCAAATACAAACCTGCAAGTCTTTCACTCATATTCCAACTGCCAAACACACGGTCACTCCACATGCACAATCCAACACTGATATACAAACTGAGATACACGCATCAGAGGATTAGATACACAGCTCAGCACTTTTTGACCAACCACAACCAATCACTGACCTCCATGGTTAAGGACATGTCACCATTGAGGCCACTCATTGGATGCATCGGTGATGAGGTATATACCGCCATGTCACTACTGACCTGATAGGGATGACCTGAGCACGGGGCAGGAATCGGTGGGAAAATAAACCACCAAGTATTTTATTAGTTTTTGGAATTTACTATTGTTGAGGCAGAAATTTTTTTTTGAAAACCCATTTAGAACAGTTAAAAAAACAATGTGTATTCTGTAATGAGTGAGGAGCGAAACCTGATAGACAGAAAGTCTGTCGGATAAGACTGGACATTCTTATGGGACATGAACCAAACACATGAAAAGTCATTAATGACTACGAAGTGCCAGTGCTCATCCTTATGTCTGACACTGATGCTGGGGAGCAGGACTGGTTTGTAGTCAGCATTACAATTCGTCCCAAAGGTGCTGGACAGAGATGAGAGAATATTCCATATTGTTAGTTACTTAATAAAACTAAATGCTTTACGATTTGTCTTGTCTGTAATAAAATGGGCGCCACAACATGCACTGCACAGTGAAAACACGGAGGAGACACGCGTGTGATGCTGACCGGGGTTCTGACAGTGCCTGACATCACCTGACATCACCTGAAGCCTCTCAGCCAATAAATACAGACTAATAGGAGGATAAGTGGGAAGAAGACTCGTTACATTGAACCAATTACAAGCAGAGAAATCCTAGGAGTGGAGAAGGGAGAATTTCTGCACCGCAGCGAGCTGTGTGAGCCGGACTGCACACAAGTCTATAGGCCATGGACAGTTAACCATTTCATTGCCAGTCATCTGTTCATATTATTAAAGGGAGTCTATCATTAGAAAAACACACGTTTAACTATCGGCATAGCTTTTAAAAAGTCTCTTCTACTTCTTCCTTCCATCCTAAGCTTCTCCCTACCGTTTCTGATAAAATTGCTTTCTTCCTTTATGCAAATTACAATCACAGAGCTCCGGGGGAGGGGGCGTTCCTCCTGAGCTACAAGCACCCCCTGCGTTATAACTCTCTTCCACCCCTTAGCTACTTATGTTCACTCTCCTCCTGTCAAAATGTCTGCCTTTCGTAGGCATCGGATGCAGCGCTGTACATATATCAAACCTCGCGCATGCACAATCGGCTCTGCTACTTTGGGTTTTAGCAGAGCTGACTGCGCAAGTCCGGGCGGCCATTTTCCTGTGGTCTGCTACACAAGTATACTGGTGCAGTGGGAGTCGAGTAGGGCCCCCTAAAGGCACAGGGCCCACCCATGGATTCAGCAGTCCCCTGGTTGACCTGTCCAACCCTGTATATAATATAAAGACAACCCCTGTAATATATTACAGAATAAAATCTTTAATAAGCCACTGGAGGTTCCCAGTGTGCTACGGGTAGAATGTAGTACTAAGGAATAACCATTAGTCCAGTGATGGGGAAACTTTTAGAGACTGAGTGCCCAAACTGCAACCCAAATCCCACTAAATTATAGCAAAGCACCAACACAGCAATCTAACCTTAATACTGTGCGGATCCACAATTGTGACAGTTACTGACCCGCAAAATACAGTCGTGTGAATGAGGCTTTACCGAGCTGTCAATCATACAAACAGCTTTGTACTGAAAGGTAAAAATCTCTGCAATTGGTACTTTTGCACATTTAATGTTCACTATTTACATTGCACAGAATTTATTTTACAGTGATCGTCACTTCTGCTGTAAAACACATACTGTCTGATATAAATAGTGAAGGGTCCCCCACACAGTACATTCTGCCCCACAGTGGCTCCTAGAAGGTACAATCTGAACTACAGTTACGTCCACACAGTATTATATGCTCCACAGTGGCCCCCACACAGTATTATATGCTCCACAGTGGCCCACACACAGTATTATATGCTCCACAGTGGCCCACACACAGTATTATATGCTCCACAGTGGCCCCCACACAGTATTATATGCTCCACAGTGGCCCCCACACAGTATTATATGCTCCACAGTGGCCCACACACAGTATTATATGCTCCACAGTGGGCTCCTACACAGTATTATATGCTCCACAGTGGCCCCCACACAGTATTATATGCTCCACAGTGGCCCACACACAGTATTATATGCTGCACAGTGGCCCACACACAGTATTATATGCTCCACAGTGGGCTCCTACACAGTATTATATGCTCCACAGTGGCCCCCACACAGTATTATATGCTGCACAGTGGCCCCCTCACAGTATTATATGCTCCACAGTGGGCACCTACACAGTATTATATGCTCCATACCTTACCTTCATCACACCTGCATCAGGGCAGAGGTCACACTCTGTTGAAAGAAGCAAACGCTCACTAATGGGGAATCCAGTACTGGATGTAGATGATGTGAGTTCATTGTTTAGCCACTAGATGTCCTCAGTATACATAGTAGATAATGTGATTTCATCATTTGGCCACTAGATGTCCGCTGTGTGTATATATATATATATATATATATATATATATATATATATATATATATATATATATATATATATATATATATATATATATATATATGGGCGGGTAAGGTTTTCGTACTGTGTATATGGTATGGGATATGAAATGTGACTTTGTATCTTGTTTTTGCTGTAATTCAGGGAATACGTGAGACTTTTGTGTTGCAGTTACTTTGTATTTGAGCTGCTATATATACGGTGTTAGGAGAAACTTTACATAGTGACTTTGGGACAGAGGGATTTGAAGTTAACTCTTTGCCGCCGATGGCATTTTTTGATTTTCGTTTTTGACTCCCCTCCTTCTAAACCCCATAACTTTTTTATTTCTCCGCTCCCAGAGCCATATGAGGTCTTAATTTTTCCTGGGACAAATTTTTCTTCATGATGCCGCCATTATTTATTCTATATAATGTACTGGGAAGCAGGGAAAAAATTCAGAATGGGGTGGATTTGAAGAAAAAATGCATTTCTGCGACTTTCTTAGAGGCTTTGGTTTTACGGCGTTCACTGTGCAACCAAAATGACCTGTCCCCTGTATTCTGTGTTTGGTTACGATTCCGGGGATACCAAATTTATATGGTTTTATTTACATTTTGACCCCTTAAAAAAAATCCAAAACTGTTGAAAAAAATCATTTTTTGAAAAGTCGCCATTTTCCGACAGCCGTAACTTTTTTATACGTGAGTGTACGGGGATGTATAGGGCGTCTTTTTTTGCGGGGCTGGGTTTTACTTTGTAGTTGTACCATTTTCGGGAAATGTTATTGCTTTGATCACTTTTTATTCAAATTTTTATCAGAATCAAAACAGTGAAAAAATGGCGGTTTGGCACTTTTGACCATTTTTCCCGCTACGGCGTTTACCGAACAGGAAAAATATTTGTATAGCTTTGTAGAGCGGGCGATTTCGGACGTGGGGATACCTAACATGTATGTGTTTCACAGTTTTTAATTACTTTTATATGTGTTCTAGGGAAAGGGGGATGATTTGAATTTTTAATCCTTTTTATTTATTTTTTTATATATTTTTTTACTTTTTTTAAACTTGTTTTTTTTTTGCATTTATTAGACCGCCTAGGGGTATTGACATGGGTGGGCGGTGTCGCGGATTGTCAGCGCGGTGGGGGTCGGTAAACATGGCTGCTCCGGAGCGGTATAGAGCGCCTCCTGGAGTATCGTTAAGGTGAGGGGCAAAGTGGTAAAGTATATGTATATGAGATTGTGTGGGGTTAGGGGCGAGGCTGGAGAGGGCAATAGGAATTTTGTGGCTTGCTATGGTCCAAAGTGTGTGAGATTGCAGAGATGGTGGTGTGAGTTTGGGTTTTGTGGGGGTCCTGGCACAAACGTATGTGCGCTGTTGTGACGAAAAGTAGCCTATTGCGCAATCGAGTGTAGTGACTATGTTTGTGGAAACTTTCAGCCAAATCGGTCGAGCGGTTTTTCCGTGATTGAGGAACAAACATCCGAACATGCAAACATCCAAACACACAAACCCACAAACTTTCACATTTATAATATTAATAGGATATATATATATATATATATATATATATATATATATATATATATATATCAGTATTATCAATGATACACAAGCCTCATAGTCCCTCCACGTTGCGGCCGCTACACACTGACTGGATAATATTACCGTACTGTTACGTTCCTCTGGCATCAGCTGGATCCATTAGTGGTTGGGTTGGGAGCAGTAAGGCTGTCGGGGGAGGTCAGGCTGACCCCAACCTATGGGCTCCATTGTATTTGCCTCTATTAGTGGTACAGGCCGGAGGGCTATACTGGGATTAGCCCCATTGTCCCCCCTTAGTGACGTATTAGGCAGAAATAACATCAGATGATGGAGATCCACAGCCGGGGTCACGAGGACTTGTTGTGTCCTGGAGTCAGAGGAATGACGTGGGGAGGGAGGTCATTGTCCTCCAGAACTGAAAAACAAGTCCTGTGCCCAGACAGTGTCATCCTGCTGAGTGACCACTAGAGGGCAGCGACACCCCCAGACTGTAATATATTATACCCCATAAGTGTGACCCCCCCCCCAAGTGTCTGCAGCATATCATGTCCCTCATATATATTAGGAGGCAGCGTGTATGTGTATACATGTATTAGTACAGACATGATATATGTATATACGCCCCTTCATTACCATGGAGATTGGAGCTGTAATAAGGTGAGAGGCCAAACAGCAGGGACGGGGTAAAGGGCGTCTGCCTTCTAGGAATGAGGTGCGAGGCATCGAGGTCCAGATCCTAAAGCCTCAGACTATCAGGAGGCAGAAAACATGTAATATATATCAATGTCAGTCCTCCAGGTAGTATACAGGTAGTATACAGCGCCTGTGCAGGGATAGTATACAGGTAGTATACAGCGCCTGTGCAGGGATAGTATACAGGTAGTATACAGCGCCTGTGCAGGGATAGTATACAGGTAGTATACAGCGCCTGTGCAGGGATAGTATACAGGTAGTATACAGCGCCTGTGCAGGGATAGTATACAGGTAGTATACAGCGCCTGTGCAGGGATAGTATACAGGTAGTATACAGCGCCTGTGCAGGGATAGTATACAGGTAGTATACAGCGCCTGTGCAGGGATAGTATACAGGTAGTATACAGCGCCTGTGCAGGGATAGTATACAGGTAGTATACAGCGCCTGTGCAGGGATAGTATACAGGTAGTATACAGCGCCTGTGCAGGGATAGTATACAGGTAGTATACAGCGCCTGTGCAGGGATAGTATACAGGTAGTATACAGCGCCTGTGCAGGGATAGTATACAGGTAGTATACAGCGCCTGTGCAGGGATAGTATACAGGTAGTATACAGCGCCTGTGCAGGGATAGTATACAGGTAGTATACAGCGCCTGTGCAGGGATAGTATACAGGTAGTATACAGCGCCTGTGCAGGGATAGTATACAGGTAGTATACAGCGCCTGTGCAGGGATAGTATACAGGTAGTATACAGCGCCTGTGCAGGGATAGTATACAGGTAGTATACAGCGCCTGTGCAGGGATAGTATACAGGTAGTATACAGCGCCTGTGCAGGGATAGTATACAGGTAGTATACAGCGCCTGTGCAGGGATAGTATACAGGTAGTATACAGCGCCTGTGCAGGGATAGTATACAGGTAGTATACAGCGCCTGTGCAGGGATAGTATACAGGTAGTATACAGCGCCTGTGCAGGGATAGTATACAGGTAGTATACAGCGCCTGTGCAGGGATAGTATACAGGTAGTATACAGCGCCTGTGCAGGGATAGTATACAGGTAGTATACAGCGCCTGTGCAGGGATAGTATACAGGTAGTATACAGCGCCTGTGCAGGGATAGTATACAGGTAGTATACAGCGCCTGTGCAGGGATAGTATACAGGTAGTATACAGCGCCTGTGCAGGGATAGTATACAGGTAGTATACAGCGCCTGTGCAGGGATAGTATACAGGTAGTATACAGCGCCTGTGCAGGGATAGTATACAGGTAGTATACAGCGCCTGTGCAGGGATAGTATACAGGTAGTATACAGCGCCTGTGCAGGGATAGTATACAGGTAGTATACAGCGCCTGTGCAGGGATAGTATACAGGTAGTATACAGCGCCTGTGCAGGGATAGTATACAGGTAGTATACAGCGCCTGTGCAGGGATAGTATACAGGTAGTATACAGCGCCTGTGCAGGGATAGTATACAGGTAGTATACAGCGCCTGTGCAGGGATAGTATACAGGTAGTATACAGCGCCTGTGCAGGGATAGTATACAGGTAGTATACAGCGCCTGTGCAGGGATAGTATACAGGTAGTATACAGCGCCTGTGCAGGGATAGTATACAGGTAGTATACAGCGCCTGTGCAGGGATAGTATACAGGTAGTATACAGCGCCTGTGCAGGGATAGTATACAGGTAGTATACAGCGCCTGTGCAGGGATAGTATACAGGTAGTATACAGCGCCTGTGCAGGGATAGTATACAGGTAGTATACAGCGCCTGTGCAGGGATAGTATACAGGTAGTATACAGCGCCTGTGCAGGGATAGTATACAGGTAGTATACAGCGCCTGTGCAGGGATAGTATACAGGTAGTATACAGCGCCTGTGCAGGGATAGTATACAGGTAGTATACAGCGCCTGTGCAGGGATAGTATACAGGTAGTATACAGCGCCTGTGCAGGGATAGTATACAGGTAGTATACAGCGCCTGTGCAGGGATAGTATACAGGTAGTATACAGCGCCTGTGCAGGGATAGTATACAGGTAGTATACAGCGCCTGTGCAGGGATAGTATACAGGTAGTATACAGCGCCTGTGCAGGGATAGTATACAGGTAGTATACAGCGCCTGTGCAGGGATAGTATACAGGTAGTATACAGCGCCTGTGCAGGGATAGTATACAGGTAGTATACAGCGCCTGTGCAGGGATAGTATACAGGTAGTATACAGCGCCTGTGCAGGGATAGTATACAGGTAGTATACAGCGCCTGTGCAGGGATAGTATACAGGTAGTATACAGCGCCTGTGCAGGGATAGTATACAGGTAGTATACAGCGCCTGTGCAGGGATAGTATACAGGTAGTATACAGCGCCTGTGCAGGGATAGTATACAGGTAGTATACAGCGCCTCTGCAGGGATAGTATACAGGTAGTATACAGCGCCTGTGCAGGGATAGTATACAGGTAGTATACAGCGCCTCTGCAGGGATAGTATACAGGTAGTATACAGCGCCTGTGCAGGGATAGTATACAGGTAGTATACAGCGCCTGTGCAGGGATAGTATACAGGTAGTATACAGCGCCTCTGCAGGGATAGTATACAGGTAGTATACAGCGCCTGTGCAGGGATAGTATACAGGTAGTATACAGCGCCTGTGCAGGGATAGTATACAGGTAGTATACAGCGCCTGTGCAGGGATAGTATACAGGTAGTATACAGCGCCTGTGCAGGGATAGTATACAGGTAGTATACAGCGCCTGTGCAGGGATAGTATACAGGTAGTATACAGCGCCTGTGCAGGGATAGTATACAGGTAGTATACAGCGCCTGTGCAGGGATAGTATACAGGTAGTATACAGCGCCTGTGCAGGGATAGTATACAGGTAGTATACAGCGCCTGTGCAGGGATAGTATACAGGTAGTATACAGCGCCTGTGCAGGGATAGTATACAGGTAGTATACAGCGCCTGTGCAGGGATAGTATACAGGTAGTATACAGCGCCTCTGCAGGGATAGTATACAGGTAGTATACAGCGCCTGTGCAGGGATAGTATACAGGTAGTATACAGCGCCTGTGCAGGGATAGTATACAGGTAGTATACAGCGCCTGTGCAGGGATAGTATACAGGTAGTATACAGCGCCTGTGCAGGGATAGTATACAGGTAGTATACAGCGCCTGTGCAGGGATAGTATACAGGTAGTATACAGCGCCTGTGCAGGGATAGTATACAGGTAGTATACAGCGCCTGTGCAGGGATAGTATACAGGTAGTATACAGCGCCTGTGCAGGGATAGTATACAGGTAGTATACAGCGCCTGTGCAGGGATAGTATACAGGTAGTATACAGCGCCTGTGCAGGGATAGTATACAGGTAGTATACAGCGCCTCTGCAGGGATAGTATACAGGTAGTATACAGCGCCTGTGCAGGGATAGTATACAGGTAGTATACAGCGCCTCTGCAGGGATAGTATACAGGTAGTATACAGCGCCTGTGCAGGGATAGTATACAGGTAGTATACAGCGCCTGTGCAGGGATAGTATACAGGTAGTATACAGCGCCTGTGCAGGGATAGTATACAGGTAGTATACAGCGCCTGTGCAGGGATAGTATACAGGTAGTATACAGCGCCTGTGCAGGGATAGTATACAGGTAGTATACAGCGCCTGTGCAGGGATAGTATACAGGTAGTATACAGCGCCTGTGCAGGGATAGTATACAGGTAGTATACAGCGCCTGTGCAGGGATAGTATACAGGTAGTATACAGCGCCTGTGCAGGGATAGTATACAGGTAGTATACAGCGCCTGTGCAGGGATAGTATACAGGTAGTATACAGCGCCTGTGCAGGGATAGTATACAGGTAGTATACAGCGCCTGTGCAGGGATAGTATACAGGTAGTATACAGCGCCTCTGCAGGGATAGTATACAGGTAGTATACAGCGCCTGTGCAGGGATAGTATACAGGTAGTATACAGCGCCTGTGCAGGGATAGTATACAGGTAGTATACAGCGCCTGTGCAGGGATAGTATACAGGTAGTATACAGCGCCTCTGCAGGGATAGTATACAGGTAGTATACAGCGCCTGTGCAGGGATAGTATACAGGTAGTATACAGCGCCTGTGCAGGGATAGTATACAGGTAGTATACAGCGCCTGTGCAGGGATAGTATACAGGTAGTATACAGCGCCTCTGCAGGGATAGTATACAGGTAGTATACAGCGCCTGTGCAGGGATAGTATACAGGTAGTATACAGCGCCTGTGCAGGGATAGTATACAGGTAGTATACAGCGCCTGTGCAGGGATAGTATACAGGTAGTATACAGCGCCTGTGCAGGGATAGTATACAGGTAGTATACAGCGCCTGTGCAGGGATAGTATACAGGTAGTATACAGCGCCTCTGCAGGGATAGTATACAGGTAGTATACAGCGCCTGTGCAGGGATAGTATACAGGTAGTATACAGCGCCTCTGCAGGGATAGTATACAGGTAGTATACAGCGCCTGTGCAGGGGGCAGAGGATGTTAATGGCTGTCAGATTACCCTCAGGGTGAGTACAAGTATATATATATATATATATATATATATATATATATATATATATAGTGAGGAGGTGACAGGCAGTGCTGGGGTCCAGATATATCAGCCCCAGGTTTGTGACATGTGTGTGGTCCAGGGCAGATCTGGATACCCCCGCTGTCCCTGTGGTCCGCTGTCCTCCTGCACCTCGTGGTTCTTCTGCTCCTGCAGCATCTTACGACCAGTGCGGACTTCTGGCAGAAGAAGAGAGCGGAGCTGCAGGACCGGACCGCGCGGGGGGGACACCGGAGCACAGTATGGGGGAGAGCAGTGAAGAGGCCTCTGTATGGGGGTGGGGGGGCAGTGATGTGACCAGAAACAAATTTGTCCCAGACAACCCTTTAAAGAGGTTGTCCACTGTGGCCACCAGGGAGGTGTAAAACTAAAAAACAAAGCAACTCACCAGTCCGCAGCCCCCCCGCCTGTGTCTGTTTAGTTTCATGGCCTCATTTCTGGAAATCCTGTACCTAATTGGTCCTAGTTGTCACATGAGGTGCAGGACTCCCAGCAAGATGGCGCTGGCACGAGACTGAATGGACACTGGTGACAAACGACGGGGTGCCAAGGACAGGCGGGTATGCTTTTTTATTTACACCTCCCGCCCAGCACATGGGTTGCTCCAATTCCTGGACAATGTCTTTCTAATATTGATGGCCTGTCCTTAGGATAGACCATCAATATTACATCTGCGGGGGTCTGACAGCCAGGACCTCTGCAGATCAGCTTTTCTAGGACATTGTAGCTACAGGTAATGGTGACAATTCTAGGAGCCGCGCAGTGGTGCACAGTGTATGGCGGGCAAGCAGCCACCTCCTGATATGTTATTACCTTTAGCTGCCCTGTCTCAGTACAGCTGATCTGCAGGGGTCCTGGCCTCTAGAAACAATTCCACTGGTCGGCCCTAGACACCCTAGTCTGACCCTGGCTGCTATAATCGACAGGAAAACTGAGGGGAAGAGCAAAGCCTACTGCAGTCTACATGAGAGCTGAGGCGATGGCTGAGTAGTATATAGGTAATATATAGTAGAATATTATGTAGGCCTGGTGTGGTCGGGTATCATGCAGGTACAGTATGGTAGAGTATTACTTACACATGGTATAGTAATATTATTGGGACACTAAGTGGCGGTTTTATTTGGACAGTATTGTATGGACAGCTCATGACGTATATCACACCTCCCAACTTTTGAACAACAGAAAGAGGGATAAAATGTGCGGTGCTGCAGCAAATTTAGCCCCGCCCACTTTGTGTTGACTCCGCCCATTCTCTTTCATTTTTCATGTGCCCCCGACACAGTATAATCGTCCTACAGTCACCCATACATTATATGTCTCCACATTGTAATGTCCCTCTTCCAACTGCCCCACAGTATTAAGTCCCTCTCCTGGTGCCCCATTATAAACATGAAACTGGATCAGCTGGAGGGGGACATTAGAAATGGGGGTAGTTGGAGGAGGCAATAAATAAATGGCAGATGAAGTGGGATATTAAACGGTGGGCAACTAGAAGCAGACATTAAACCGTAGGTGTAGCTGGAGAGGGACATTAAACTGGGGGCAACTAGAGGCAGACAGGTCCCCCTCCCGCTCCCCCCACGGTTTAATGCCCTCTCCAGTTGTCTCCCAGTTTAAGTTCCCCCTTTATCTGCTCCATTTCATGTCCCCTCCACCATCTCTGCCCCCCGTTTCATCTCCCCCCCTATATTTCTCCCTGTTTCATATCCCCTTTCATCTGCCCCCAGTTTCATGTCCCCCCCCCTCCATCTCTGCCCCCAGTAACAAACACAGACAGACACACATTCTCTCTTTCTCTCCATCCTGCATCTCACATCCCCCTTCCCCCTCAGTACCTTACACGGATCTCTTCTCTCTTGGACACTGACACGCCCACTTAGTCACATGACCGTGTGATGTCACACAAGGTCCTTGAACCATAGTCGCGCGTTCCTCCGATCCCCACAGCCTTTTATCTGTTATAAGAGCAGGCGGTGATCATAGGAATGATTGATCAGTAAATCATTAAAGGGACATAGCGGGACATGTAGGAAGCTGCACGGAACGGCAGGACAGGGGTAGGAAAGCATGAGTGTCCCGCGGAAATCGGGACGGTTGGGCGGTATGACGTGTATGCACTGTATGGCAGTATTTTGGGATATTCTGAATAGAATCTGTCATTGCTTGTGCTCAGGGGCCATTATCTATAAATTGGTCTTAACTGGGAAACCAATGGGGGATAACATGGTGGCTCAGTGGTTCGCACTGCAGACATGCAGCGCTGGAGTCCTGGGTTCAAATCCTCCCAGGAACATCTGCAAGGAGTTTATATGATCTCCACGTGTTTGCTTGGCTTTCCTCCCATTCTACAAAGACATACTGATGGGGGAGGGGGGATATACATTGTGATCTCTATATGGGATTAACAATCTACATTTAAAAAAAACGAGGAACCAATGGGATACCAAGTCCTGGGGGACCAAAAGGTGCAGAATGTCCTGTGCTGTTGTCCTGCTTACCCCCGGGGAGGAGATGTTTTTCACAGCAGGGTTTTACATGGACACAGAAAGTTTGAAGTTTAACTAAAAAGTTTAATGATTACAATAGTGATCTGATAACAACGAGGAAAACAAGACTCGGTAGGATTTCAGCTGGAACTGCGCACCGAGAACTCACAGGGGGAGAGGTGGACAACTCCAAGAGTGAGTATCTCTGAGACTGGGAAGGTCTACTACCTGGGGGGCAGGTGTGCTGGTCTGAACATGGATGAATGACTAGTCTAGGGCAGATGGAGCGCTCTTCAGTGCGGCAATGAAAGGGACACAAGTGAGGACAACCTGTGAGGACGTCCTGTTTTGTGTTAGGTCTGATATTCTTAGAAATGAATATCATGCAGCAAGTCTTGGGGTCACAAGGAACACTGCAAGGTTTTCTGGACACTTCAACATTTTCTGTTTTATGGAATGAGCAAAAGTCTGCAAAGTGGGTGTGGACATACTTAGAGACATTGTAGGACATTATATGTGACTGTTGGAGGACAGCAGATGGTGGTTGGAGGATAGTAGATATCAGATAGTAGTTGGTGGACAGTAGATGTTGGTTGGAGGATAGTAGATATCAGATAGTAGTTGGAGGACAGTAGATGGTGGAGGATAGTAGATATCAGATAGTAGTTGGAGGACAGTAGATGGTGGTTGGAGGATAGTAGATATCAGATAGTAGTTGGAGGACAGTAGATGGTGGTTGGAGGATAGTAGATATCAGATAGTAGTTGGAGGACAGTAGATGGTGGTTGGAGGATAGTAGATATCAGATAGTAGTTGGAGGACAGTAGATGGTGGTTGGAGGATAGTAGATATCAGGTAGTAGTTGGAGGACAGTAGATGGTGGTTGGAGGATAGTAGATATCAGATAGTAGTTGGAGGACAGTAGATGGTGGTTGGAGGATAGTAGATATCAGATAGTAGTTGGAGGACAGTAGATGGTGGTTGGAGGATAGTAGATATCAGATAGTAGTTGGAGGACAGTAGATGGTGGTTGGAGGATAGTAGATATCAGATAGTAGTTGGAGGACAGTAGATGGTGGTTGGAGGATAGTACATTGGACATTTTACTTGGACCATATGGTATGGCCAATATGACAGTGTTATATCTGTATAATCTGCACTGCATCTGTATACCTGCACTGTATGGAAGTATTATCATGATATGGAGATATTATTTTGCGTTAGTAAGTTGATAATTTTTATGTATAGCCTTTTTAATTCTGGAAAAAATGTATAGAAAATGGGAACCATTACTGGTTTGTGGGTAGGGGCCAATCTAATATAAATTGGTCTTAAACAGGAATGGAATACCATATCCTATAAGAGAATAAGATAAGAGATGATGGATGGAGGATAGTAGATATAAGATGGTGGATGGAGGACAGTAGATATGAGATGGTGGATGGAGGATAGTAGATATAAGATGGTGGATGGAGGACAGTATATATGAGATGGTGGATGGGGATCAGTAGATATAAGATGGTGGATGGAGGACAGTATATATGAGATGGTGGATGGGGAACAGTAGATATAAGATGGTGGATGGAGGACAGAAGATATACAATGGTGAATGGAGGACAGTAGATATAACATGGTGGATGGAGGACAGTATATATGAGATGGTGGATGGAGGATAGTAGATATGAGATGGTGGATGGAGGATAGTAGATATGAGATGGTGGATGGGGATCAGTAGATATAAGATGGTGGATGGAGGACAGTATATATGAGATGGTGGATGGGGAACAGTAGATATAAGATGGTGGATGGAGGACAGTAGATATACAATGGTGAATGGAGGACAGTAGATATGAGATGGTGGTTGGAGGGCAATAGATACAAGATATTGTGTATTAGAGTCCAGAGCTAGAGCTTGTAAAACTGAAAGGAAGATGTTCTAATGGGTCGGGGCTGGGTGGGCTGCACCAATAAATAGAGTTTTTGTATTTACAGTAAATGACCCCTCTAATAAAAAAGGGAAATAAAATAGGAATGTGGGTGTAGCCGAGTGTACAGGAGTGCATGTTCTTATTAGAATGAGGGGAGTAGCCTGGTGTAATGGGGTCCAAATTCTCTTGGAATACGGGTTTGGCCTGATTTTTTTACGGTAACTTCTCTTTCAATGAATAGTGCAGCCTGGTGTAATGGGAAGCAATGTATTGGGTTATTGGATGTAATATATTGGGTTATTGGATGTAATATATTGGGTTATTTGGTGTAATATATTGGGATATTGGGGTGTAATATATCGGGATATTGGGGTGTAATATATTGGGATATTGGGATGTAATATATCAGGATATTGGGGTATAATATATTGGGTTATTGTAGATATCAGATAGTAGTTGGTGGACAGTAGATGGTGGTTGGTGGATAGTAGGTAGTAGTAATATATTGGGTTATTGGGGTGTAATATATTGGGTTATTGGGGTGTAATATATTGGGTTATTTGGTGTAATATATTGGGATATTGGGGTGTAATATATTGGGTTATTTGGTGTAATATATCGGGATATTGGGGTGTAATATATTGGGTTATTGTAGATATCAGATAGTAGTTGGTGGACAGTAGATGGTGGTTGGTGGATAGTAGATAGTAATAATATATTGGGTTATTTGGTGTAATATATTGGGTTATTGGGGTGTAATATATCGGGTTGTACGAGTAGTTTTTTTGGATTAATAAATACAATCCTAAATCTAGGGTGATATTCCTGGTTATTGGGGTTCTAATGGAGTAACGAATGATTTCCAGGATTATTGGGGTGCACGTTCCGCTGGACCACATGATGACATCATAGGCTGGACACCCTCTTCCCCCCTTCTCTTTACCCTGCCCGGCGCACACGTTACATCATTGACCCTTTTGAGCTTCATTTCATGTTTTTCCTTCTTCTAGAACTGTATATATAGATAATACCAGTAAGGTAGGACAATGGGGCGACCTCAGAAGGAGACTCCCCAGGGTCCTGTACCTGGAGCAGTTCTTGAGGGCCAGTGCCATTATGGTTGTTGCTGTCCACCAGATCTTGTTGATATTAAGGTCTCTGACACTCCTGAACATTTTGGGGAAGGCGAGAATAATTTGGTCCAATAATTTGGCCTGGACAATTATTAACCATCCAGTATTTGACATCATGCTGGACAAACCTTCAGACCTTCTTTAACACTTATGCTTGTGTCCGGATCTTTTTACAGAGATATCACAACCATGAGAGGGACCCGCAAATACAAACACGTCATTGACACTCCAGACCCTGGAAAGTGGGAGGTAAATATAAGAAAACCATCCATCATATGAAGCATACACATACATGTGGTGGACCAAGAAGCTTACGTCTCATGACTGACTTGTCTCCGATTTCTGTATAGCTTGCTGGCTATGAGGAATCTCTGCCCATCAGTGAGAAGTCCAATCCCATTACCAGAGAACTGGACAAAGCCGACCCCAACACTCTGGTCCAGCTTCTACGAGACTGTGATGCTGAGATCTTCCAGGAGGAAGATGAGACCATCATCAACTATCAGGTGAGTTCTGGGAAAGCAGATCCAAGAGGTGAGACCAAGACAGTAAACCATGGACATGAGTGATGGAGGGACCAAGGGGGTAAGAGACAAAAGAGGAACCAGGGGGCGGGAAGGGAGAGATGAGAGAGAAGGACCAGGAGAAGGTGAAGTACAAGAGAAGATCACCATGGAGTTGAGAACCATACAGCTGACCGAAGATTACTGAGGAACTCTTCCTAAACCGGTGTCTCCTGAAGAAAGACTTGGGAGTTATAATGCCCCAGACAGAATAAAATATGTGGGGGGGAAGAAGCTCTATAGAAATATCTATAGTTGGCCGGACAGGATCACTTGTGTAGAAAGAAGCTGTTCAGAAGATCTGATGATCTCCTGGAGGCATCTTATTTTGGTCATGGATGAGGACAAGCTGTTACGAACCACATATAAACTCAGGTCTACATTGTAACGTCCTGCCAGTGGACGTGCCGTGTACGATACAAGTCCTCAATTATCAGATTCTAGAAAAAACTTCTAGGCAAATTCTAGAAATTCTAGAACAAATAATATAGAAAGATATTACAATGACATTAACCCTGTGTTCTCCAGAGACTATACAGCGAGTCCATCCTGAAGACAGTGGCGGACATTGCTAAGAAGGTGCAGCAGATCATAGAGGTAATATCCGCTGGAGTATTGTAGTATATACTACTGTATCCAGAAAGTGATAAGGGGCTGACGTGTTCTGTCCATCATCCAGAATCCAGAAGATGGCCTTGTAGTACTCAGTGGATGCGGCACATCTGGGCGGCTGGCGGTTCTCCTGGCAGTAAGTCCTTGTCTTCTCATTTACCATTCCATCGCTTTTACATCACAGCCATCCAGACTGGTAGCCAGGCTTTCCTTACCCTTTGGAAACCTGGAGAACATGGCTGCTCCTACAGCTAGAACTGGTGGCCGAGAGGAAGGTCTGAACCCTGGCAGATATCTCGCTGAGTGTTGTTGTCCTTGGCCGAGTAACATACTGGTATTTCCACAAGGGTTCTCTTCAATCTTCAAGTTCACTACTAGTACAAGGCAATACCAGGCCAATATGTCCTGAGATCATGGGTGTGAACCAGCAATACCAGATGGGACATAGCTATAGGAGTGAAGGTGTAGCATCCACACCCAGACCCTGGTATCTTAGGTGGTCCAAATGGCCATTTGTCACAGAGAAAGAAAATGGTGGATGAAGGTAGAAAGGGGCTGGTACAGATTTTGGGTTCCTGGAGCTTTGTTTTCCCCTTTGGCCCCTAGAAACGTTTACAGATTTCCTTATGGCTTTCATAGGTGGTGGCACCATCCAGGGCTGTACAAAAATAATTTCATAGATTCCTTTTCACAATAAAGTCCCAAATCCTCAAATATCAAGAACTGGATCACACACAAGGGTACAAGTCATTGAGTTATTCATATTCTGAAGTTTAGAAATGCAGGAATTGTCACTGATCAGGTGTATGGTCTTGGAGATGTCACCGGTCAGGTGTATGGTCTTGGAGAAGTCACCGGTCAGGTGTATGGTCATGGAGATGTCACCGGTCAGGTGTATGGTCATGGAGCTGTCACTGGTCATGTGTATGGTCATGGACATGTCACTGATCAGGTGTATGGTCATGGAGATGTCACTGATCAGTTGTATGGTCTTGGAGATGTCACTGGTCAGGTGTATGGTCATGGAGATGTCACCGGTCAGATGTATGGTCTTGGAGATGTCACCGGTCAGGTGTATGTCATGGAGATGTCACCGGTCAGGTGTATGGTCTTGGAGATGTCACCGGTCAGGTGTATATCATGGAGATGTTACTGGTCAGGTGCATAGTCATGGAGATGTCAGCGGTCAGGTGTATAGTCTTGGAGATCTCACTGGTCAGATGCATGGTTATGGAGATGTCACTGGTCAGGTGCATGGTCTTGGAGATGTCACTGGTCAGGTGCATGACCTTGGAGATGTCACTGGTAAGGGGTATGATCATGGAGATGTCCACCCCAAAAATATTCTCTGATTCACCCTCCATCACTGTCTTATGTCCTGATTTCTCTCTGCAGAATTCCTTCAACCGGCTGATGAGAGGTCTCCACCAGATCCCGTGTTACACCTACATCATAGCAGGAGGGGACAGGTGGGTGCCATCACACGTGTCAGCGCCCAGCTCTGCTCCCATCTGATAGGAAGGACGCAGTGACGTAAAATTCCCTGTTTACTCTGGCAGAGAAGAAACTTTTCATGTAACTTATTCTATTTGCAGATCTATTGTGACAGCGCAGGAAGCACCTGAGGACAACCCTGCCCGGGGCCAGGAGGAGCTACAGAAGGTAAGTGACCAACGGACCCCAAGCTCCAGCTACTCACTGTATGTAGGGAGGACACGGACAATGTGCAGGGGCCATCATACACCGGCAGTCTCAGGACTCAGGTCTACACACCTGGCCTGGTCACTACATTGTTGACCTTTCATCCCTTGCACAGTAAAGGAGTTGTGTGGGAAGCCATGAGGGGTGTGTAGTATTCAGGGCGGTGGAGTCCCTAGGTCTAAACGCCAACTACAAAATCATTTGATCACTTTCTGTTTTGCAGCAGGCTGTAAGATGAGCTGGATCTCTGGATCACAGTCTGTTCTATTGACACCTAGTGGTTGATGATCAGAATGAAACAGTTCTTAGGTTAACAAGTATGAGATGAGCAGCAGTAACGTCGTCGTCACACACAAGGACAATGTCTCACCCTGAACCTTATATACTCCCCGTATAGATCATAGCCCAGAGCAGCCAGGCTTTTTAATAGACGACTATACTTCTCATTCGGCCCGCATCTTCTCAGTTACCTCCATATTACCTCCCCGTGTCTTCTTCCTTATTTTTTGGTTTACGTCTTGTTTGCCATCATCTTTGCTCCTGTCTTATCCTCCTTCATGTATCTCCAGGTCTGTGAAGGAAAGAAGAAGGTTGTGTTTATCGGGATATCCTGCAGCCTCTCGGTGAGTATCAGCCACCACCGTCCATACAGTCAATGGTGGATGACATGACCGAGCAGATCTAGGACAGAGTGGTCAGATCATGGCTCTGATGCCTCTAGTGGTGAATTATGGGAATTTTGGTGGAGGGACACGGCCCTGCTTCTGATCTCTTTACTTTATGTTCCACCACACTGGATTGGCGTGGTCTCGGTTCAAGAGGTTCCTCAATGTGAAGTTGAGCAGAGGTGGAGCAGTCTTGCTGGAACCCCCTGATATCTGGCACCTGGTGTACATCTTCTGCTACTACACTGATTTCGAAAGCAACCATACATGAAAGAGTCAACACTACACATGTCCAACTAGAGGCCGACTCTCGTTCTTCTGGATCCCCCTTCCCGATGACTTATTTCCCTCTGACGTTACACCACTATAACATGGTCCTGTCATCCTCCATGTGACCAGAAACTTTCTGCTGGTTCTCTCTATCTGCTGATATACTTGACCTGATGAGGTCTTGGTCTCACTTCTCAGTCCTATCTGTATCTCCGCAGGCACCATTCATCGCTGGGCAACTGGACTTCTGCATGAAGAACCTTGATGTGTTCCTGCCAGTCCTTGTAGGGTTTAATCCAGTCTCCATGGCCAGGTGGGTGAAGTGACCATTGTCTAGGTGGATGAAGTTATCCGGGTCAAGTGTGTGGACTAAAGTTGGAGAAGCAACCAAGGTGAAGTGACTAGGTTTGGATTGTTGAAGGCACCAAGGTTACTTAAGTGAAGTATTGAGGCCAGGCAAGTGGGTAAAGTGTCCGGGGTGAGTTTGGTCAAGTATCCAGGACTAGGGTTGGGTGGGAATCATGACCCGGCTCAGGTGAAGTCACCAAGGTCAGGTAGTGGAGTCGACCATGGCTGGGTGGGTAAAGTGACCAGGATCAGGTAGGTGATGTGACCACAATTGGAAGTGTCTTTGGATATTATCAGTAACTTTCCTTCTCAGGAATGACAGGATAGAGGGCTGGACCTCCACATTCCGGCAGGTGGCAGAACAGATGCAGAACCTCCATAATACCCAGCAGGCATTCGTACTGAACCCTGCAGTGGGGGTAAGTGCACAGCCTATAGAGTCTCATCGCCTAGTCTTCTGGTTCCAGGTTTGGCTACGCACGCAGTAGATCCCATCCATATTGGGGCCTAGACTGGTCCATTATTATAATACTCGGCTTCTCCTTGGACTGGTTCCTTGTCTTTTTTTGTGGAGATCTTCCATCTTGGAGACCACATAATATAATGTATGGTGCTGTATATAAATAAAGATGGCAGCTCTGTGCTTGGTGGCGTCTCCACCATCCTAAGACCATCCTATCTATAAATTAACCCCTTTCTTCTCCATGTGTCAGCCTGAAGGTGTCTGCGGCTCTTCACGTATGAAGGGTGGGAGTGCGACAAAGATCCTTCTGGAGACTCTGTTCCTGGTGGCACACAAGGCCAGCTCTAAAGTGGAGGTGACAGAGAAGTGAGTCAGGGGCACAATCTGTATTATGGGGGGGGGGGGGATGAGAGCCCCTGGGCTGTTAGAAGTGACCGTGCCCACGCTGGTGATGTCACCCAGTGTCTTCTGTCTACATGCAGGTGTCTACTAGAAATCCTCAGGACATACGAGAGAGCGCACAAGGTGACCTATTCCCACAGCAAGAAAATCGCAGCGCTCCTCAAGCAGTCAGCTACAAGGTGAGCCCTGACTATATATGTACTGTGTGTGGTTATTACCTCAAGTGACCAACAGATGGCGCCACACACGTCCTAAATGCCCAATACTGAGAGGCAAGAGCACGCTGCTACCAACGGCAACCAGAAGGTGGCAGCAGCACAACATGAACTAGATTACTGCTGCAGGTATAACATTGACCACTAGATGGCAGTAGAAAAATGTGTGTCACCCTGTAGAAGGAAAATGTTTGTTTTTGTACCGTGTTAGCCAGTGGGTATGAAACATAAAAAACAAAAAACTTGCGAGTCTTCAGCAGGTGATACATTTTTTAATGGCTAACTCATAATGATGACAGAATAAAACGTTTCGAATCTCTCGGATTCTTCTTCAGATATATCTAAAAACACTTTCTGCAGGCTGCATATTTATATACAACTGGACACAGGGACAGGATTACAGGAGGGGGGGAAGAGGCTTATTACTGTATACATATAAATATAAACAATTCCCAGGTTCTTTATCTTTACGGCTGTCTTAGTTCAGTGATTTGTATAGAATGACATGAACCCATGTGAAAGGTTCATTCGATTATCCAGAGTGTTAAATAGGGTCATGCACTTGTACTCCTAAATCAATCGCTGTTTCCTGATTTAAAATTCCCTCTCAAAATTTTCATGTGATCAGTGATATTATGATCTTCCTGGCAGAAATATTTTGGCACGGGAAGGTCCATTCTCTGTTGTTTGATTGTATGGCGATGGGAATTGATTCTCATTCTAAGCTGCTGTCCGGTCTCTCCAACATACAGATTATCAGTGGAACATTTGGTGCACATTAGGTGCACAATACACTACATTAGGTGTGCTGCAGGTGAACGTACCTGGGATTTTATATTCCCTGTTAGAGTTTGGTATCTCTATCCTGTCAGTGGTCAGTATGTGCGGGCAGGTCTTGAACCTTTTCTGTCCGCATGGAAATGTTCCTGTGTTAGTTGGAGGTGACAGTGAGCTGCTAATAACCATATTCCTGAGGTTTGGTGTCTGTCTGTAGCACAGGAGAGGGGGATCTGGAAATATGGATTTTAGACGGTTGTCTTTTTGCAGTAGTGGATGTAGTTTGTGTGTGATTCCTCTCAGCATCTGCAGTTGGGGTTTATGACATGAAAATTTTGATTTTGAGAGGGAATTTTAAATCAAGGAAACAGAGACGGATTTATGAGTACAGGTGCATGACCCTTTTTAACACTCTGGATAGTGGAATGAATGCGTCACATGGGTTCATGTCATTCTATACAAATCACTGAACTAAGACAGCCATAAAGATAAAGAACCTGGGACCTGTGACTTGTTTATATTTATATGTATACAGTAATAAGCCTCTCCCCCCCCCCTCCTGTAATCCTATCCCTGTGTCCAGTTGTACATAAATATGCAGCCTGCAGAAAGTGTTTTTAGATATATCTGAAGAAGAAGCCGAGAGATTCGAAACATTATATTCTGTCATCATTATGAGTTAGCCATTAAAAAAGGTATCACCTACTGAAGACTCGCAAGTTTTTTGTCAGTGTAGTGTTCTATAGCCCCTGTGTGTTGGGTCGGTGACCCTGTAGTGCTCTATAGCCCCTATGTGTTGGATCGGTGACCGTGTAGTGCTCTATAGCTCCTGTGTGTTTGGGTCGGTGACCCTGTAGTGAGCTATAGCTCCTGTGTGTTGGGTTGGTGACCCTGTAGTGCTCTATAGCCCCTCTATGTGTTGGGTCAGTGACCCTGTAGTGCTCTATAGCTCATGTATGTTTGGATTGGTGATCCTGTAGTGCTCTATAACCCCTGTGTGTTTGGATCAGTAACCCTGTAGTGCTCTATAGCTCCTGCGTGTTGGGTCGGTGACCCTGTAGTGCTCTATAGCCCCTCTATGTGTTGGGTCGGTGACCCTGTAGTGCTCTATAGCTCCTGTATGTTTGGATTGGTGATCCTGTAGTGCTCTATAGCCCCTCTATGTGTTGGGTCGGTGACCCTGTAGTGCTCTACAGCTCTTGTATGTTTGGATTGGTGGTCCTGTAGTGCTCTATAACCCCTGTGTGTTTGGGTCAGTGACCTTGTAGTGCTCTATAGCTCCTGTATGTTTGGATTGGTGACCCTGTAGTGCTCTATAGCCCCTATGTGTTTAGATCAGTGACCCTGTAGTGCTCTATAGCTCCTGTGTGTTTAGGTCTGTAACCCTGTAGTGCTCTATAGCCGCTATGTGTTTGGATTGGTGACCCTGTAGTGCTCTATAGCTCCTCTGTGTGTTGGGCCGGTGACCCTGTAGTGCTCTATAGCCCCTGTGTGTTTGGATTGGTGACCCTGTAGTGCTCTATAGGCCCTGTGCATTTGGATCAGTGACCCCACCGTGTGACCATGTCTCTGTTTCAGTCTACAGAAGAAGGGGCACCTCTACATCCTGGGCTGGGGGACGCTGGGACTGGTGGGGATAATGGACGCGGTGGAATGTGTCCCCTCTTATAATGCAGGTAAGATGGGGGCCAGACTGTTATCACATCTCCATATTGTAATGGTATAGATAGAGAGGTATTACTGGTATAGGTAGTCTATAGCACTACCCCCTGACGCCCCCCCATAGTGGATGCCTGTGCTGCCCCAGGGGTCAGTATTAGTACAGTGTATTTGTCCAATTCTCCAGTGTAAGTGCAGGGTATTTGTACATGTGCTGCCCCCTGTGGTGGGATATCTCTGACTTCCTCTCATTGCCTCCCTAGACTGGCACGATGTCCGGGGCTTCATTAATGGAGGATATCACATTCTGGAGAACCAGGAGGGGGAGCTGACGCCGCTGGTGAGTGTCCCAGATAAAGCACAACCTTCTCCCCACCTGTTATCTGAGGAGCCTCCGGGGCCCAGGGCCCAGACAGGGGTAAATACTGAGGGGCCACATAAGCTGACACTTCATCCTGTGCAGTCCTATCCATGTGTCCCCATGACAACAGTTCCTGTCCTTTCAGAGGGACATAACTCACCTTTGGTTGTCCTCAGAGCAGTGACCACCCTACAGCCACCTAACAATGACCCTCTCTCCAGCGCTCCCCCTGCTGGCTGGTGACATCACACTCCATGGGGTCTTTCTCCCGGTCACTGACTGTCTCTTTTCCCCAGGGCGCAGAATTTGCCATCTCACATGAGAATTTTGTGACTAGCGTCCTCTCGGCAGTGTCGGAGATGGACACCGTTGTCTTCCTCTTCACCCTCGATGGTAAGTAGAGACCACCCCTCAGACTCATTGACATAATGTGGGCGGAGACTTTTTTTTTGCAAAGTCTTGGTCTGTTCCCAGTATGTGGGTGTGGCTTATTAGTCCCAATAAGTCGCCATATGTAGCATGAGCCAAGCTCGACTCTTTACACCACGTTATGGTGTCGCATATGACAATGTCCCTGCTGCCTCCCTACCCTGACCATATGGGGCAGATGTTCAGCGTCATAGCCCCAGTGGCGTGCCTCGTGGTCTGATGTCTCCTTTCCATTACAGATGAAGTCACTGAGGTGGAGAAATTGCTGGAATTAGTGAAGGAGAAGACATCGAATATCCACGCCATATGCCACGCCACGGCCGGACAGTACCTGCCGGTCAGTATGTTGGGGGTGTGCCAGAATGACCACATACTGGTGGTGACCTATATGTGTGTAGGGTGGGTTGTACAAAATTTTGTGACTCCGCCAACATATTATACTATATGACGTGGTAGCAGTCACTCCTGTTCTAATGATTGGGAGGTAGTCACAGCCACGCCCCCAGATACAGGATCATAAGGTCATTGTGTATCTTCACATCTAGAGCTCGACCAAGAAGATGATTCCTAACCCCATCGTCATCACGTGGCCCATCCTCTTCCTGGAATACGAGGGAGCCTTCATCCAGGTACAGTCCTCTAGGGGGCGACTAATGGCACTGTGCCAGTATATAGGCGGCTCCACCATATTGTTATACTGTAGTCAGTGAGTGGACAGTCACTCATACCAGTGCCCAGTGCTCTTCTATAATTCCCTGCTCACTCTTCCCAGTACATAGGCTCTCCTTCCATATTCCTCTGCTCGCGCTTCGCAGTACATAGGCTCTTCTCCCATAATCCTCTGCTCGCTCTTCCCAGTACATAGGCTCTTCTCCTATAATCCTCTGTTCGCTCTTCCCAGTACATAGGCTCTTCTCCCATAATCCTCTGCTCGCCCTTCCCAGAACATAGGCTCTTCTCCCATAATCCTCTGCTCGTCCTTCCCAGTACATAGGCTCTTCTCCCATAATCCTCTGCTCGCTCTTCCCAGTACATAGGCTCTTCTCCCATAATCCTCTGCTCGCTCTTCCCAGTACATAGGCTCTCCTTCCATATTCCTCTGCTCGCTCTTCCCAGTACATAGGCTCTCCTTCCATATTCCTGTGCTCGCTCTTCCCAGTACATAGGCTCTCCTTCCATATTCCTCTGCTCGCTCTTCCCAGTACATAGGCTCTCCTTCCATAATCCTCTGCTCGCTCTATTCCCAGTACAGCGGCTCTCCTTCCATATTCCTCTTCTCGCTCTTCCCAGTACATAGGCTCTCCTCCTATAATCCTCTGCTTGCTCTTCCCAGTACATAGGCTCTTCTCCCATAATCCTCTTCTCGCTCTTCCCAGTACATAGGTTCTTCTCCCATAATCCTTTGCTCACTCTTCCCAGAACATAGGCTCTCCTTCCATAATCCTCTGCTCGCTCTTCCCAGTACATAGGCTCTTCTCCCATAGTCCTCTGCTCGCTCTTCCCAGTACATAGGCTCTTCTCCCATAATCCTTTGCTCACTCTTCCCAGTACATAGGCTCTCCTTCCATATTCCTCTGCTCGCTCTTCCCAGTACATAGGCTCTCCTCCTATAATCCTCTGCTTGCTCTTCCCAGTACATAGGCTCTTCTCCCATAATCCTCTTCTCGCTCTTCCCAGTACATAGGCTCTCCTGCTATAATGCTCTGCTCGCTTTTCCCAGTACATACTCTCTTCTCCTATAATCCTCTGCTCGCTCTTCCCAGTACGTAGGCTCTTCTCCCATATTCCTCTGCTCGCTCTTCCCAGTACATAGGCTCTTCTCCCATATTCCTCTGCTCGCTCTTCCCAGTACATAGGCTCTCCTGCTATAATGCTCTGCTCGCTTTTCCCAGTACATACTCTCTTCTCCTATAATCCTCTGCTCGCTCTTCCCAGTACGTAGGCTCTTCTCCTATAATCCTCTGCTCGCTCTTCCCAGTATATAGGCTCTTCTCCCATAGTCCTCTGCTCGCTCTTCCCAGTACAAAGGCTCTTCTCCCATAGTCCTCTGCTCGCTCTTCCCAGTACAAAGGCTCTCCTCCTATAATCCTCTGCTCGCTCTTCCCAGTACATAGGTTCTTCTCCCATAATCCTTTGCTCACTCTTCCCAGTACAAAGGCTCTCCTCCTATAATCCTCTGCTCGCTCTTCCCAGTACATAGGCTCTTCTCCCATATTCCTCTGCTCGCTCTTCCCAGTACAAAGGCTCTTCTCCCATAGTCCTCTGCTCGCTCTTCCCAGTACAAAGGCTCTCCTCCTATAATCCTCTGCTCGCTCTTCCCAGTACATAGGCTCTTCTCCCATATTCCTCTGCTCGCTCTTCCCAGTACATAGGCTCTTCTCCCATATTCTTCTGCTCGCTCTTCCCAGTACATAGGCTCTTCTCCTGTAATTCTCCGCTTACTGTTCTCCCATGATCTCCTGCATGTTTGTCACTAAATGGTCATATTCCTCTACTTTTGTAAATCCTTTCCCTCCACCCTGCAGAAATTCCAGCGAGAGTTGAGCAGTAAGTGGATTCTGGACACGGTGACCAGCGGAGCTCATGTTCTTAAAGGAAAGATTTACCGAAACCTATTGGTAGATTTTAAGATCTGCAGTTCCAAACACTTCCATAGGGCGGTGTCTGTGCTGCAGGTGAGACCTCCGGAGGTGACATCACACTGCTGATACCTACACATAATAGTCCTTACAGTATATGTATTCTCCATCACCCCACACAGAGGCTGACTGGGCACCCCCAGACCCGCTGCACTGAGACGCTACTCCAGTCTATCTATGGGGAACAGACCCTGACTGAACAAATAAGGAACGCCGAGACCTCGCAAAATCTCAAAGCCGCGGCATCCAGGGACAAGGTGAGATATGGGGTCACAAACCAGGCCCAGTATAACAAAACCCACCATCAGTGCCATCCAGGGTCAACCTGCCACACAAGGGGTGTCAGACCCCGCTGCCTCCACTGTAGTTACAAGAAAATCCCCCAGAATGCAGTGCACTAGAGTGCTATGTATTCTGGGATCTGGTAAAATACAGCAGAGTGGCAGAAGTATGAATGCAGCTGTGGAGGTCATTTGGCCTCCTTCTTTAGCGGCGCCGCAGTCCTATGTTAACCCCTCATCTTCCTGACAGGTGCTGCCGACGGCCATAGTGAGTTTGCTGCGTAACTGCTCGGTGGCGGAGGCCAAAACACGTCTAGAGTCATCCGAGAGTATCCGGGCGGCCATTGAATCTTCTCTCAATGTCCCAGGAAGGAAGCGAGTGGCGGAGAGCGCGGAGACGACGGGACGCAGCCGATAGACCTCCAGGATTCTGATCCATAGGGCACTTTTGGAATAATTGTGTATTTCCTTTTTTTATATCTTTATTAAAGTTTTTGACAATTGTAAATGGATCCAAATTCTCTAATAGTGACCAATCAGAGCGGAGGAATCACATGATCTGACAGTACCGCGCGCTATCTTACTGAAGGAGGAACAGTAAGCGCAGTGACTGTAGGGGGTGGGATAGGGTCAAGATATATAAACGGCCCCTTAAGTGACCAGGAGGTGACATCTCTGCTCTCTGTATAGAAGTGATATTATACGGCAGACAACATGACCACTCTCCATTTATCCAAAGCGGATGACATCACTGCTCTACAGATATATAATTATGAGAACCACAAAGCCTACCCTTTTGGCATAAAAATTTACATATCAGAACATAATAAAAAGAAAAACTTCTGGTCCTTTCGAAAGTCTTAAAATTCCAACTTCAGATGAACAACAAATTCCAAAATTAGGCGGACAGGGTCTTTCTCATTACTATTTGTGATATTACATGGAGAAGGGTCTGTGTTACATGTGCTCAATGGCGTAACTAAAGTCTTGTGGGACCCTATGAAAAATTTTTTGTCTAGGGCCCCCACCCCCTCCATACAGCGAATTCTTGCAGATAACTGAAAGGGATACAACTATAGGACCCACAAATACGGTTATCAAAAAGTGAGAGTGAGCAGCGCCCAACAGGTAAACAATAGTGGGAGCTGCACGCTGTGGGAAACAGCTGATCTGCGGGGTCCTAAGAATCTAAGACATGTAAGAGATCAGTGGGGATCTTACACTCAGGGCATCTATGGTGCTTTTGCGAATTCTGTGACCCCTTCACTATTTATATTGTTCAGTGTCAGTTTTATAATCACCACGCAATGTTATTAAAGCCCGTGATAGTGCACGGCTGCTATAAAACAGGTGGCATTTCATGAGAATAGTGAAGGGGCCACCACACAATCCTATCCTATCCTATTTCCTACTAATATTATAAATCCTATCCTATCCTATCCTACTACTCCTATCCTACTAATACTATACTATACTAATACTTATCATACTAATATACTAATACTAATACTAATATAACATGTGAAAGTTTGGATGTTTGTTCCTCAATCACGCAAAAATGGCTGAACGGATTTGAATGAAATTTGGCACATAGATAGTTTGTAACCTCGATTAACACATCGGCTACTATTTACTGTTATGAATTTATGTTCACATACTATATTACACTGCTCTTATCTGAGCTTCTGAGAAAGCCAGGGCTGTTATCTCTCTGTGTAAACACACACTAACCCTCAGTGTTCATACATTTGCATATTATCTGAACTGCTACAGGCAGTGCTGACAAAGTGACATGGGCAAACACCTTTAATCCAAATTGGCAGTTTGCCAATTTTCAACAACCTGGAAAAATCTAATTGGTCGCAAACAACGACAGCTATGAAGGAAGCCAAAAGTCACAGAGTTCTCCTGAAGCGCAGCTGAGCGGGAACATCGACACCAACAACACATGCATTACATGGCGTCGCAGCGAGCTGCTTAGATACCAGAACACTGACGGGCACGGCTCGTGGAATGAGTTCAGCGGCAGGCCAGCTTGACAGCTGCTGAAACGCCGCAGCAGACGGATCATCAACACCAACAACACGTTCATTATATGACGTTCCAGCGAGGTGCTGGAATAATCACAGTCACAGTGCAAGAAACAAGTTCAACGGCAGGCCAGTTGAATGCCGGAGCATGTGGATCAACAACGCCAACAACACACTCATTATATGGCGTCCCAGTGAGCTGCTGACATACCAGAACAATCAAGGGCGAAGCGCGAGGAATGAGTTCAGTGGCAGGCCAGCTTGACAGCTGTCGAAATGCTAGAGCAGGCGGATCATCAACACCAACAACAGGCTCATTATGTGGCGTCCCAACGAGCTGCTGAGATGCTGGAACAATTACAGGCACGGTGTGAGGAACAAGGTCAGCAGCAGGACAGCGAGATGAGGTTCTGTATTACTGGGTTTCTCAGAAAATTAGAGAATATTATTTTTTGCTCCGAAACAATCCACTCATCAGATCCCCTTTATACCCAAAACAGTATAGAGTTGCCAAGTGCTAATGGTGTATGGGTTCTCACTCACAGACCTGCGTCACTCCTGTCTCAGGCCCCGTCCCATTGCAGAAGCATTACACTGCAACCAAATGTAGCAGTTGGCGCCCCCTGGTGGCCAGAGGCAGCCACAACATAGTCATATCAGCGTGACTACCCGTATAAGAAACCCACTCTACAGGTAGTCAACCCTTATTGTTGTGGAGAAATCTCTCACTAGTGCCATCTTGTGCAAGGTGCTCCCTTAAAGTCAATGTGTGATTGTTTTGGAGGTGTTTGCTTTGTTTTGGGGGGATCTACTTTCATTTGCGGCGTTTGCAGAAACATGGTACATGTGTGATATTACATAGTGAAGGAATGTATTACACGTGTGATGTTACACTGATAGAGTCCGTAATATATATGTGATGTTACGTGGAGGAGGGTCTGTATTACATTTGTGATATTACATGGAGGAGGACAGTGGAGTAACTAGGAATGGCGCAAACCTTAGACATGCCCCCCCCCCCCCCCCAACACAGGAGACCTCGACCAAACGACCCACTGTGGACACCCATGAACAATTATTATACTCTGGGGTCTTTTCAGGGACGCAGGCTCGGATCATCTGACGTCAGGTACGTCACAGAAGTAGGCCCGAAGCCTGTCTGGATCCCGGACAGATAAGTAACTCAGTTTCTTATGTTCCCATATCTCTCCCGGGCCTTCGATCATTATACTCGGGGGTCTGATATTACATGGGGAGTGTCTATATTACATGTGTGATATTATATGGGGAGGGTCTGTATTACATGTGTGATATTACATGGAGGAGGGTCTGTAATATATGTGTGATATTACATGGAGGAGGGACTGTAATATATGTGTGATATTACACTGATAGGGTCTGTATTACATGTGTGATGTTACATGGAGGAGGGTCTGTATTACATGTGTGATATTACATGGAGGAGGGTCTGTAATATATGTGTGATGTTACACTGATAGTGCCTGTATTACGTGTGATGTTCTGCTCTCCAGAGATTACAGTCTTTGCATTCTGACACATATCCCGAGGCAGAGCCTTGTTCTGGGTATGAGGAAGCAGATTGACCAGTTACTTGCCAGAGTCAGGTCCGCCCTGCACATTCCAGCTCTATATACTGATCTTACTTCCTTGTAGACACACTCAGGTGCTGGAGGTGCGGGCTAACAGGACAGAATGGGGATAGCTTTGTGCAGAAGATGCTGTCCATGTTGTCCCAGTCCTAAGGAACCACCATTGACAAATTTAGGACTTGAAACTGGGAAACCCCATACAAACTCAATTAAAAACTCCCCTGCTGAGAAGCAAAACAGGGGGAACCATGAACCCATCAGAACCCAAAAGCAAGTCATTGACCTGAAGAAGGAGGATAACATGCTGGTCGGCCAAGATAATCCAGGATTCGAAGAAACATCCATTTATAATAATCCAAGGTCTGATGCCATCTGGTATGCATGCCCAATCATGACAACTGAACCAAGCACCCCTGAACCTGAGACCAACCCCCAAAATACACAACAGGACCAAGAGCAACAATCAAGTGCCCCGATCCATAACAGCCTGAGCAGAGCCAGGAAGGTCTCAACCTACAACTATAAACCGCGCTCACCCCAGGACCTGGACATAAAGAAGGGGCAACATCTGGAAGTTATCGAAGACCGAGGAGAATGGGTGATAGCACAGACCACCGACAGCAACGGAGAAATCAAAACCGGATATATCCCCATTACCTTCCTGGCCAACGAGGGGAGCCTGGAGGCTGAGGAGTAAGTAGTCGATAGTATTTTTATCCTTCACTGCTAGAATGCTGCTCCACCAGCATCACCTGTAGCCCGGAGGACATTACAACGTGCGGGGCCAATTCTGGCAAAGATTGCAAAGTGTTGAAAATTTGTGTTCAAGTCATGATCCAGCAGTTGTGAGCAACTGAGGGCCTAATTCATCTGAATTGTCCTCACAAAGAGAAGGAAAATCCTGGCCAGGTTAGGATAGTCGGCACTGTTTTGTGGTCGCTTATAGGAATTATTTATTTTATTGGGGGGGGGGATTATTAAATATAGGCAGCCCAGGAAGAGTTCGGTTATACTGAGGACCTAGGAGATATAGTCTAGTTGATTCTACCACTAGGGTTGAGCCGATCTTCCGATTTCTGATCAATTTCCAGCCGATCCCGATCACAATCGTGAAATTTGCTCAATCGCCGATCAGGATCCGATCTTTCCCGATCGCTCAACCCTATCTACCACTAGGCATGTCCACCATATATGAAGAGGATAGCCAGTATTGGAGCAAAATCTAAAGTAGTATATATGGATATGACCATACAAATAGTATGTAGAGTACATCTGGTGGACTGGGATGCTACCAACGTATGTGCCGAGTGCAGGGAGTCAGGGACAGCACCGACAAGAAACCCTTGACAAGGGAATGTACATACAGGGTTTTTTACCAGTAAGGAGAGGTAATGAGACGTCCACGTCAATGACAGCTGGAATGTGTCCTGGAATTGCTCTTAGGTGAGACTGTTGAAGCCTAAATTAAAATCATGTCACTAATGTGTAAACGGGAGTGAAGGATGGGTCCCCAGTTATGTCTAGTTATGTCTATGTCTAGTTATGTCTAGAAGCTCTCCGTAATAGGAATGAATGGGGTAAATCGAGCAATAAGTTAGAAGGGAACATACAGATGCTTCACATTGTCCCTGCTTTTATAAGGGCTGTAGAGCTTCCTCATCCGCCATGTTCCTCATTATAATCCTTGGGTGATGGTGATTGGCCGAGAAATTTATAATCTGATCCAAGAACAATTCACATACAGTTAAAGGGATCCTATCTTTCAAACCCTTTTTTTTCTAACACGTTGGAATAACCTTAAGAAAGGCTATTTGTCTCCTATCGTCTCCTTCCCTTCTCCTTATGTAAATGAGTTCTTTCGCCGCACTGGGGGCGGGCCCCAGCGCTCAAACAGCACTGGGGGCGGCCCAATGTTGCGAGAGAACTTCCCAGCGCCGCCTCCATCTTCGTCTGAACGAGGTCTTCACTGCGTCTTCTTCTGGCGGTGCATTCTAACTTCTAGGCCTAGCCGGCCATGAGAAAATGGCCACTTACAATACTATGTAAGCGGCCATTTTTCTTGTAGCTGCGAGCATGCGCAGTCAGCTTTGCCCTAGGCTCGGGGCCTAGAAGTTAGAAGACACCGCCGGAAGAGACGCGGTGAAGACCTCGTTCAGCTAAAGATGGAGGCGGCGCTGAGGAGTTCTCTCGCAGCATTGGGGCCGCCCCCAGTGCTGTTTGAGAGCTGGGGTCTACCCTCAGTGCTGCGAAAGAACTCATTTACAAAAAACAGGATTTTAGGCGAACGGCGGCGTGAAGAAGACAACGAAAGGTAGGAGACAAATAGCATTTCTGAAGGCTATTCCGACGTAAGAACCAAAGAAACTCGTTAATAAATATGATCCACAGTGATCCATTGCTATTCTCCTCTTTTGTTGGGAGATCTCGCTCTGATCTGACAAGTACCTGCCTCTCAGCTTTCCATACATCTCGCCTCCTATGTACTACACAACCTCCTATCCCAGTTACTGCTGACTATTAGACAAACCCCTGTCACAGTGATAATAAAAGAAATGACGGAGATGGCAGGCTTTCATTAACAACAATAATGGCCAGCAGGAAGGAACGGTAAAGTCTCTAGCTGTCCATGAGATGTTGTGCTGAGGTGTCATGGGACTAATAGCAGCGCATAGGGAAAAAGAAAAACTATGGCTGCTGAGCTGCAGCACTGTGCCCGGCCAAACTGTCTCCAACCCTGTGTTGTATATAATACAGCAATCGAAAGTGGCCCCATATAGCTGAACGGTACAGGATCTGGATGATGGTCCTCCTTTGGGCTATACTAAGGGTAGGCCATAAAAAACCTAAAACCTGGAAACCTCCTTAATAATTATATACCCCAATGATCCATACAAAATGGAGAGATCCAGAATTCTTGCGGTTTTGTGGTTTTCAAAAATATTTTCACTGAGACGACATAGAAGGAGATGGAACAGATGTCGCCAGCCATGATGTCATTGGCAAGGCTGCTGAGCAGTTTTTATAAGTCACAAGGATTTAATGGTCCAACCCATACAGCAGATGTCCAGTGGTAGCCCTGGTACACACAACTACTGTATGATGAGCACTGGTAGACACAACTACTGTACAATGAGCACTGGTAGACACCACTACTGTATGATGAGCCCTGGTAGACACCACTACTGTATGGTGAGCCCTGGTAGACACCACTACTGTATGGTGAGCCCTGGTAGACACTACTACTGTATGATGAGCCCTGGTAGACACCACTACTGTATGATGAGCCCTGGTAGACACCACTACTGTATGATGAGCACTGGTAGACACCACTACTGTATGATGAGCACTGGTAGACACCACTACTGTATGATGAGCCCTGGTAGACACCACTACTGTATGGTGAGCCCTGGTAGACACCAATACTGTACGATGAGCCCTGGCAGACACTACTACTGTATGATGAGCACTGGTAGACACCACTACTTTATGATGAGCCCTGGCAGACACCACTACTGTATGATGAGCCCTGGTAGACACTACTACTGTATGGTGAGCCCTGGTAGACACTACTACTGTATGATGAGCCCTGGTAGACACTACTACTGTATGATGAGCACTGGTAGACACTACTACTGTACGATGAGCCCTGGTAGACACCACTACTGTATGATGAGCCAAGGTAGACACCACTACTGTATGATGAGCCCTGGTAGACACTACTACTGTATGATGAGCCCTGGTAGACACTACTACTGTATGATGAGCACTGGTAGACACCACTACTGTACGACAAGCACTAGTAGACACCACAATTGTATTGTGAGCACTGGTAGACACCACTACTGTACGATGAGCCCTGGTAGACACAACTACTGTATGATGAGCCCTGGTAGACACTACTACTGTATGATGAGCCCTGGTAGACACCACTACTGTATGGTGAGCCCTGGTAGACACCACTACTGTATGGTGAGCCCTGGTAGACACTACTACTGTATGATGAGCCCTGTTAGACACCACTACTGTATGATGAGCCCTGGTAGACACCACTACTGTATGATGAGCCCTGGTAGACACTACTACTGTATGATGAGCCCTGGTAGAGACTACTACTGTATGATGAGCACTGGTAGACACCACTACTGTACGACGAGCACTAGTAGACACCACAATTGTATTGTGAGCACTGGTAGACACCACTACTGTACGATGAGCCCTGGTAGACACAACTACTGTATGATGAGCCCTGGTAGACACTACTACTCTATGATGAGCCCTGGTAGACACAACTACTGTATGATGAGCGCTGGTAGACACCACTACTGTATGATGAGCCCTGGTAGACACTACTACTGTATGATGAGCCCTGGTAGAGACTACTACTGTATGATGAGCACTGGTAGACACCACTACTGTACGACGAGCACTAGTAGACACCACAATTGTATTGTGAGCACTGGTAGACACCACTACTGTACGATGAGCCCTGGTAGACACAACTACTGTATGATGAGCCCTGGTAGACACTACTACTCTATGATGAGCCCTGGTAGACACAACTACTGTATGATGAGCGCTGGTAGACACTACTACTGTATGATGAGCACTGGTAGACACCACTACTGTACGATGAGCACTGGTAGACACCACAATTGTATCGTGAGCACTGGTAGACACCACTACTGTATGATGAGCCCTGGTAGACACCACAATTGTATCGTGAGCACTGGTAGACACCACTACTGTACGATGAGCACTGGTAGACACTACTACTGTATGATGAGCACTGGTAGACACCACTACTGTGCGATGAGCACTGGTAGACACCACAATTGTATTGTGAGCACTGGTAGACACTACTACTGTATGATGAGCACTGGTAGACACTACTACTGTATGATGAGCACTGGTAGACACCACTACTGTACGATGAGCACTGGTAGACACCACAATTGTATCGTGAGCACTGGTAGACACTACTACTGTATGATGAGCACTGGTAGACACCACTACTGTGCGATGAGCACTGGTAGACACCACAATTGTATCGTGAGCACTGGTAGACACTACTACTGTATGATGAGCACTGGTAGACACCACTACTGTATGATGAGCACTGGTAGACACCACTACTGTATGATGAGCACTCGTAGGCCCACCTATAATGAACACTGGTAGACACCACAATTGTATCATGAGCACTGGTAGGCCCAGCTATGATGAGCATGAACCTTATACTGAGGTCAGCCTTATACTAGAGTTTGCCAGTTCATGAGGTCAGTCTCCAGAGATATGAACCGCACTATTCCGTAGATTGGCACATAGTATGGATGCCCTTTGCTCTGTGTGCCAGCTGCTGCACCTCTTTCTATTTATCCTGGCTTTGCCGGGTCTGTTGCAGGTGATTTGGATATTTGCAGTCAGGATTACTATTATTTACACAGCGGTTTATCACGGGATGGTGGCCTCAGATTGTAGTGTTAATATTCCTAAGAGCCTCTGATATATGAGAGGCAGAATGTGATTATGATGGACAACTTCTCCGCATGTACAGTGACTTACGACTGTTCGTTTGGTTGCAGTGTAGTCAACCATTGTCTATGGATTTGGTTTCCTTCTTCTCCATTAATCTCCGGCCCATCCTCCATTCTTCTATCATCCAGTGTCCATCCACTGCCTTTATCAGTTGTTCTTGTTGTTGAGCCATCCTCCTCTTTTCCCTACCTCACTTCTGAACATATAAACATTATATGACCAAAAGTACGAACTAGTAGGACATCTCATTCAAAGGACGGTGAACTCTAGGACGGTGTCCTCCTCACGAAGCTTTACATTTTGTGGAGTTTGTGCCTCTATTGTCAGCGGTTGAGCACTGATATTGGCAGAGAATTTCTGGGTTACACCTGTCTTTACAATTCATCCCAGAGGTGTTAGGTTGAGGGTTGAGTTCCAGACTTTGGGCCTCTCAAATTTATTGACAGCAAACTCGTAACCTCAAGTCTAGATGGAGCTCACAATATGCACAGGGACCTAGTCAGTCTGGCGTAGGAATAACTAGAAGCACCAATGGTGTATAATATGCTATAACATTAACCCTTCACTGGAAATAAGGGGTTATATTGTGAAAAATAGCCCCAAACCATTGTCCTTTCGTCTTACATTTTATGTATGCGCATTCTGCTGGAATTCATCAGACCCAGAAAGATCAAGATAGAAGGGCGATGGCCCCAAAGAGCCCATTCCCATCACTCCACAGCTAATTTCCCAACACTAACCCATCGATCTCTTGGTATAGTACATGTTGATCTTTGGCTTGTATACAGTGACCACATGGTTTACACCGACCCAGCAGATACTTGGTATTGTTCAAGCTAATCTTTGGCTTGCATGCAGGTACTTCACCATGACTGACAACCCATTCACGAAGCCATCGATCCAAGGTTGATATCGGAGGCATTTTGGATCTGTGTATAGAGATTCCAGTTCCCAGTTTTTAGGTCTAACGCTTGTTGATACTAACCACTTACGGGTAGCTGGGGAAGTTCAGGTGAATCAGAAATTGGTGGAATCTTATGATCGCGCCCCGACTACAGTCCATAAGATCTTCAGCCTAACCCATACAACCGTCAATGTCTGTCTTTATAGAGTTGTGTCATTGAGTTTCAGTGCCGATTTACAAAGGCTTTGCCCGACACAACTGAACTCAATAATTCGGATGGGTGTATATAGGATTGTCCATATGGTGTATATTTTCTAAATAATTTTATGTTCTTATAAAATGTCCAAAAAAAAAAAAGAATCTCCAGTCAAAAATTAAAGAGCGAAGCTTTCTGACCATGATGAGGTGGACTGGATGCATGGCCCATGGACTGGGTGTATGGCCCGTGGACTAGATGTATGGTCCATGGACTGGATGCATGGCCTCAGGACTGGATGTATGGCCCGTGGACTAGATGTATGGCCCGTGGACTGGATGCATGGCCCGTGGACTGGATGCATGGCCCGTGGACTGGATGCATGGCCCGTGGACTGGATGCATGGCCCGTGGACTGGATGCATGGCCCGTGGACTGGATGCATGGCCCGTGGACTGGATGCATGGCCAGTCTACTGGAAACTCCAGGCTGGTTCTCAGTTCTTCCCTCAGTAGCCATGACATTCTCAGTCAACTCCACCTGTAACTTCAGCCGGCAGAATTGTTCAAATACGTTGTTCTGAGATGTAGGTCACCTGGATAGTTCTATAGTCTATCCTGAATTCCCACCACCACCCCTACTGTCCCAATAGATCTCGAGCACAGATATAGTTTCATTTACAAAGACAGAACAAGAACATGTAACAGCGGTGGCGATGGCAGTGATAGGGCGACAGACACCATAATATGGCCCCTATGTGCGACTTCACCCCGGATCTTATATCATGGACTCGTCTCATCACTTTCTCCTGACTTTGCTCAGCAGATCCCCTTTACCTGGTGACAACCTACAGTTCTGCTCATCCTGAGCTTCCTGGTTTACATAAAAATAAATGCTGATCAGCATCTAAAGTCTAAAAATGATAAGAACAAAGAAGAGAGTAAAAGTGTAAATGTCCCCGATAGTAAAATAATTCTAGTGCTATAACTGGGAGCAATCATTAACAGAGCGAGCAGGACTCTGAACTTCTCAAGTCCTCCCTCAATATCTCCAGAGCGTCTTAACTGCTTGTCTTTGGACATTGGCCACTTCTTATAATCACATAAGGATCTTTTAACCCTAGTATAGCCGTTTCTGGAAGGAATCTAGCTGGAGACGTGTGGCCTGGAGGTTGCCTTATCAATCAGATCAAGAATCTAGAGGACTGCTCTAGAATATTATTCTGCAGCTCTTCAGTAGGGATAGATGCAGCAGTAAGATGTCTGGAGAATAATAGGTCGCCATCTTCTTCTTACATCATTCCTTCGGAGGATAACTATCTTTACAGTGAATTTGTTCTTCTCATAAAATGTTTTTAAAACTTACCGTAAACCTGGCGCTAAAGCGTAACCTGTTCTGACCCACACCAGGGCAGAGGCTCAATGTTCCTACACTCCTTATAGTTGGTAGCCCAAACCACTGACTCTAAAGCCTGGTTCACATCTGCGTTCGGGATTACGTCAAGGGAAGCCACTTGGGAACCCACCCGACCGGAAACCTATACGCATAGAAAAGCGGTTAGCTGGGAAAACACGTGGCCCCATAGACTATAATGGGGTCCGTATAGTTTCCGCACAAAATATGCGGAGATAAAAGTGCTGCTTGTAGGTTACGTGTGGAAACCACGTCTATGGGGTCTGCGTAATAGTCTATGAGGTTCACTTTTTTTTCTAGGTAACCACTTTTCTATGTGTACAGTCTTATGAAAAAGTTTGGGCACCCCTATTAATCTTAATCATTTTTAGTTCTAAATATTTTGGTGTTTGCAGCAGCCATTTCAGTTTGATATATCTAATAACTGATGGACACAGTAATATTTCAGGATTGAAATGAGGTTTATTGTACTAACAGAGAATGTGCAATATGCATTAAACCAAAATCTGACCGGTGCAAAAGTCTGGGCACCTCAACAGAAAAGTGACATTAATATTTAGTAGCTCCTCCTTTGGCCTCTAGTCGCTTCCTGTAGCTTTTAATCAGTTCCTGGATCCTGGATGAAGGGATTTTTACAATTCGCGTTCAGTTCAGTTTGATGGTGGCCGAGCATGGACAGCCCGCTTCCAATCATCCCACAGATGTTCAATGATATTCAGGTCTGGGGACTGGGATGGCCATTCCAGAACATTGTAATTGTTCCTCTGCATGAATGCCTGAGGATTTGGAGCGGTGTTTTGGATCATTGTCTTGCTGAAATATCCATCCCCGGCGTAACTTCAACTTCGTCACTGATTCTTGAACATTATTCTCAAGAATCTGCTGATACTGAGTGGAATCCATGCGACCCTCAACTTTAACAAGATTCCCGGTGCCGGCATTGGCCACACAGCCCCAAAGCATGATGGAACCTCCACCAAATTTTACAGTGGGTAGCAAGTGTTTTTCTTGGAATGCTGTTTTTTTTTTGGACGCCATGCATAACGCCTTTTTGTATGACCAAACAACTCAATCTTTGTTTCATCAGTCCACAGGACTTTCTTCCAAAATGAAGCTGCCTTGTCCAAATGTGCTTTTTCATACCTCAGGCAACTCTATTTGTGGCGTACGTGCAGAAACGGCTTCTTTCTCATCACTCTCCCATACAGCTTCTATTTGTGCAAAGTGCGCTGTATAGTTGACCGATGCACAGTGACACCATCTGCAGCAAGATGATGCTGCAGCTCTTTGGAGGTGTCTGTGGATTGTCCTTGACTGTTCTCACCATTCTTCTTCTCTGCCTTTCTGATATTTTTCTTGGCCTGCCACTTCTGGGCTTAACAAGAACTGTCCCTGTGCTCTTCCATTTCCTTACTATGTTCCTCACAGTGGAAACTGACAGGTTAAATCTCTGAGACAACGTTTTGTATCCTTCCCCTGAACAACTATGTTGAACAATCTTTGTTTTCAGATCATTTGAGAGTTGTTTTGAGTAGCCCATGATGCCACTCTTCAGAGGAGATTCAAATAGTAGAACAACTTGCAATTGGCCATCTTAAATACCTTTTCTTATGATTGGATACACCTGGCTATGAGGTGCAAAGCTCACTGAGGTTACAAAACCAATTTTGTGCTTCAGTAAGTCAGTAAAAAGTAGTTAGGAGTATTCAAATCAATAAAATGATAAAGGTGCCCATACTTTTGCACCGGTCAAATTTTGGTGTAATGCATATTGCACATTTTCTGTTAGTACAATAAACCTCATTTCAATCCTGAAATATTACTGTGTCCATCAGTTATTAGATAGATCAGACTGAAATGGCTGCTGCAAACACCAAAATATTTAGAACTAAAAATGATTAAGATTAATAGGGGGCACAAACTTTTTCATAGGACTGTATAAGTTTCCATTCGGGGGGGGGGGGGGGTGTTCACAAGTGGACATCCCGAATGGAATCCCAAATGCAGATGTGAACCGGGCCTAAGCCCCCTATCTTTCCAAAGACCAACTCCGACTCCTTCATAAATGGCTAACAGCCATGTCCAGTTAGAAACAGTTAAGACCTTGTAATTCATTAAGAATCTATGAAAATCTGATATAATATATATGAAAATATGGCAGGAAATATATATCAAAATATACAATTAACCCCTTAAAAACCAATGACGTCATAGTACATCAGTCGCCTGGGGTTGTATGGAGAGGGCTCGGTGCTGAAACCGATTACAGCTGGTAACACTTTAGATGCCGTGGTTAAACACGACTGCAGCATCTAAAGTGCAAAAACGTCATCTTTTACCAATAACTTCTGGAACATCATCGGAGGGTGGCGATCTGTTGCCATGACAGCTGTGAGCCTATTGAAGGCTCCCAGGCTTGTCATTAGTACAGTTCTATTACACACTGCCTATGGAAGTGAGTGGATTTTACTATTAGTATTGTATGCGCAATCAGACCTCCTAGGGTTCAAGGTCGCTAAGGATCGTAAAAGTAAAACAACAAACAAAGGTTTTAAAACATATAAAAAAAATACACTAAAAACTTAAAAGTTCTCATCCCCCTCCCCCTTTCCCTAGATCACATATAAAAATCAACGATAATAAACAGTTTAGGTCTCCGGCACTCAAAAATGCTCAAACTATTAAAACATAAAAATATTTATCCCGAACGATGAACGGCGTAGCGGGGAAAACAAATCAAAATGGTCATATAGCAATTTTTTTTTTTCAAAACATTACCTCCGAAAAAAAAAAAAAAAAGAGTAAAAATTGATCAAACCATCAGTATCATAGCGAATACAAGTGTTGCCTAAACCAAGACATGTCAAGGAATATGGCGGATGACAGAAGTCTTTTGCTTCTTATTTGCAGCTGGTATTTTGGATCCTTGACGAAACTGGATGCCAAGCGCTACCTCCTGCAGGAAGACAACGGCAGCGGCTCCTTCCTCGTGTGGCAGAAGATGGGAGATGACAGCTATTACATCTCAGGTATGTGCCCAACAGTTACCATATCCAAGAAGATGAGGTTCCCCATACATCTTTCACATTACAATGGTCCTTAGAAGTATCTACTGGATGAGCAGGATACACATGAGTAGCGTGCAAGGTTAGGCTACTCATGTAACGTCCCCTAGGCACTCGACTCTGCTGTTATGGTTCTGGGATGGAGACAAGAACCCTCAGACTTTGTACGAACAATTTTCCAATCTACTTTCTAGATCAATTCCTCGTATGTTGGAAAATTGTACAACTTTTTACTATGCAAACAAAAGCATTTATCGTTCAATATTGGTCTGAAAGTAGCCCTCCCCTTTAAGGACACATTCTTCGATGCTAGAACATTTCCATGCTCAGGACTGTTCCCATCTTTACGAAGGTTTCCTCCAGAGCTCCCCTTTCATTTACTGGACACAATCTTCTCGGATTCTTCACAGACTGATCTAGTCTCGGAGATTTGGTTCAACAAAATTCTCTATTGCACAGCTCATAACCGGCTCGAGGTTAGACCGCGATCTTCCAGTAAGAACTCAGAACCAGTTTTTCCACAAGGTCGATAGGATAACATTGGTTCTTCAGATTCAACCTCCGTAAACATGAAAGTAGTAGAGCAAAGAAGAGCATAGTTGTCATGTCATTGTCTTCCTACAGGTCTCTGACAACCCCTTATGGTATTCGGTTCCTCCACACCACTTGACGGAGGGTGATTTTGTGGTGGTGGTAATGTCTTCTGAGGGCCCAATACCAGTGTCCTGGCTTGTGTCTATCCCACGGGTCAGAATATATCTTTCTATAGAGAATGAAACCTTCTCTCTCCAGATGCAGAAGTTGCCCCTCGGTTGTAATATTATCATAGTGGTCTAGTCATGATTATGATACGACCAGGTTTGAGATTCAGCCCAGTGACTGGATGTCTATACATTTCCTTGTAGTGCGTGTGGACCAGGTGGTGAGACATTACAGAGTCCATCAGTCCGCAAATGGCTCCTTCTATATAGTGGAAAGAGCGTCATTTCCCAGTATGCAAGACCTAGTCCAATATTATCGCCGGAACTGTGACGGGCTCTGTGCCAAATTGAAGAAGCCATGTGTCAAGGTAAGAAATCCAGACCCACCATCCGTGCCCACCATATAACCCCCCGGCAACTGCCCTGACTAATATGTAATGTCCCAAGTGATGAAAGTATAACCATAAGACAACGAATCTGATGCTAAAAAATCTAATTTCAGACAATAAAAAAACATTGGAAAATGAAAGTAAAAGAACAAGGGGCCCAGAAGACACATTAGGTTATTAAAAAGCTGTAGGCGGTCACATGTCCTTAATCTAACCAGAAAAACAGGTAGGCTGTGCCAAAATCGAAGTCCAAACTCCTGATATAATCCTGCCGGAGCGACGCCCGGAGCAATACACAACGCCAAATGTAGTGAAGTCACAGAACACGATCCCTCATCTGCACAAGTTTACAAACCCCTCAGTCCTCTCCTCCACACCCCTCGGTCCTCTCTTCCAGACCCCTCTGTCCTCTCCTCCACACCCCTCGGTCCTCTCCTCGGGACCCCTCGGTCCTCTCCTCCTCACCCCTCGGTCCTCTTCTCCTCACCCCTCGGTCCTCTCCTCCAGACCTCTCTGCCCTCTCCTCTGCACCCCTCTGTCCTCCCCTCCAGACCTCTCTGTCCTCTCCTCCAGACCTCTCTGTCCTCTCCTCCTCACCCCTCTGTCCTCTCCTCCGCACCCCTCGGTCCTCTCCTCCGCACCCCTCGGTCCTCTCCTCCGCACCCCTCGGTCCTCTCCTCCGCACCCCTCGGTCCTCTCCTCCGCACCCCTCGGTCCTCTCCTCCGCACCCCTCGGTCCTCTTCTCCTCACCCCTCGGTCCTCTCCTCCAGACCTCTCTGCCCTCTCCTCCGCACCCCTCGGTCCTCTCCTCTGCACCCCTCTGTCCTCCCCTCCAGACCTCTCTGTCCTCTCCTCCTCACCCCTCTGTCCTCTCCTCCGCACCCCTCGGTCCTCTCCTCCGCACCCCTCGGTCCTCTCCTCCAGACCTCTCTGCCCTCTCCTCCGCACCCCTCGGTCCTCTCCTCTGCACCCCTCTGTCCTCTCCTCCAGACCTCTCTGTCCTCTTCTCCTCACCCCTCTGTCCTCTCCTCTGCACCCCTCGGTCCTCTCCTCCGTACCCCCTCGGTCCTCTCCTCCGCACCCCTCGGTCCTCTCCTCCGCACCCCTAGGTCCTCTTCTATAGCGCCCGCTTACCTGGACTCCACCACAAACATGCACAATCAACTCAGCCAAACTTATTTTTTTTTTCAACTATCAGTGGACGAATTACTGACTGCTATAACCCTCTGTCCCCCAGACTCCACTGTCTTCTTCATACTTACTTGTACGCTCTATCCCATCCAGACCCTTCTATCCTCTTTCAGAATCCTCTTATCCCTCTTCAGTCTGCTGTGTGCTCCAGACCTCTCAGTCCCCTTCATTCTTCCCATTTCCTACAATCTCTTATGTTTCCTTCAGACTCCTCTGTCCCCTCAGTCATGATGTTCACAAAACAGGACCCCAAGACAACACTATGCAAGAAATACAGGATTCAAAAAACAGGATGACTCGTTGGGGTGGGAGATTGCAAGATTAGCACCAAGGAGACTTGAGGGAAATTTTCATAGAGAGTCATTCAACGAATCAGGTCGGGAATATTCTGACAACTTCCAAAACGTTTCTATAATACATCACAAGTTTATTTATTTTCTCTCTGTAGCTGGATCTTCCGGTTGTGGAGAGCATCTCCCACACCACTGTAGACCAACTGGAGATTGATCCCAGCTCCATACAGAAAGTCAGAAGACTCGGGAGCGGCAAGTTCGGTACGGTGTGGCTCGGCCTGTGGAACGGAACCACAGAAGTGGCTGTTAAGGAACTACAAGGTAACTCTGAATGTCCTGGCTCTTCTTCCATTTGAGGTCCAGACTTCTACAGCCCAGAAGATATTTGTCTTCTCGGTTTCTTCTCATAAGTCAATCTGCTCATTTCTATGACCAGTGTGGTCATAAAACTACATATTCTTGGTTTATATTTTCCATAGTCTTACGTTTGGTTCCAGTTTTCCATAGTCTTCTTGAAGGCCTTCTCCATCACCAAAGTTGGAGAGACTCTTCCTTATCCTCTAGGTTTTTTCAGATGTAAAAAATACCACAACCTTATTGCACACACAAGATGCAAACACTGTACTGACTATTATAGATATATACACCCCTCATTATACTTCTTTATATTCTCGTTTTGATGGCAGTCGCCGTAGAGTCCCTCCAGCAAACACTATACGGAGAGGCAGAGATAATGTGGAAGCTGAGCCACGAGAAGCTGCTGAAGTTATATGCAGTGTGCCTGCAGACCAAACCCGTCTTCATAGTCACCGAGTATATGCCACAAGGAAACCTCAAGAAATATCTGCAAGGTGAGTCACCCGTGATAAGTGCATCTTGCGTAATGTGACCAATGACTAATACTACTAAGAGTGGCGCTCCTCAGAGAGCCTTCATGTCACTACCATCCTAGAGAGAGTCCTGCACATTTCATACCATCACTACTGTCCTCATGTGTCATAGCTGCCTCTGGTCCATGGTGGAGGTGACATTTTATTCTCTTGGTCTTGTCATGTTACAAAGTCTTTGCTCGCTGATTCCAGCATCCTTGTCTTCTCATTCAGGTCACGAGAAGAAGAGGGACTTGCCCTTTCCTCAGCTGGTTGACTTTGCCTTCCAGGTTGGTACATGTCGCCATTCTTCTATTCTACGGCACATACAACTATATAAAAACCCTGTTCATACAGAACCTCGTGTGTGTAACATAAGTCCAAGACGGACTGATGATGAAAGGTTCTCACTTTCCTCAGATTAGTCAAGGAATGGACTACTTGGAGCAGAAGGGCTGTGTCCACCGAGACCTACGCTCCGAGAACATCCTCCTGTCAGCCATGATGTCCTGCAAAATCGGAGATTTTGGCCTGGCACGTTTCTTGGACAGCACCTCCATGGCTCTCACTGCAGGTGACATACGATTGGGGAAAATTGTGTCATACACACAAGACTGTTAATATCTGACCACCAATATGATGAGTTGTCCACAACAGTGAAGGGAGGATGAGTGTTGGGGTTGTCAGGATCTCCTTCTGTGCGGTGACCATAGTGAGGGAAACATCTTCTGGTCATAGTCCTCACCTGGTTATTCTAGGAGGATCACTGACGATAACTGATCTTCAGCACACATCTACCACATGACCATGATACCATTACCACTTAAAACCTTGTCTTCTCCAGATGCGCAGATTCCCATCAAGTGGACGGCACCAGAGGTTTTCCAGATGCAGAAATACACCATCAAGTCTGACATATGGTCGTTTGGTGTCCTGCTGGTGGAGCTCATCACCTATGGAAAAATGCCCTTCCCAAGTGAGTATCTAGCCAGGACGGTAACGTTCAATGAAGCCATGGAGTGGATGGAAAGTCAAATGTACAAATGAAGAAAAAGACCCCTCCGGTCCAGAACAATGATGGTTCACCACCTCCCGTCCTACCCTCACCTATTGGCTCTGTATCTGAATCTCAAATCCTCTGGTTGAGCAGTTTTCTTTCATCTCCAAGGGCTTTGTATTCACCAACACATGCATACACAAGGCCAAAGTCCCTTCTAGGCCCACCTGTCCCCCTAGACCAGGGGTAGGGAACCTTCGGCTCTCCAGCTGCTGTGAAACTACAACTCCCATCATGCTCCATTCACCTCCATGGGAGTTCCAAGCACATCAGAGCAAGTATGCATGCTGGGAGTTGTAGTTTTGCAACAGCTGGAGAGCCGTACGTTCCCTACCCCTGGTCTAGACTCTTCTCTTCAGACCTGCATGTCCCTCCTGACCACCTCCGAGTTCTCCTCAACAATGACATCTGCAGAGCTGAGGAGGAGGAAGGTCAAAAATATAAGGAAGGTGAGGACGAAAAATAGGAAAGGATGGATAATGAAGAGAAGGAGGATGAAAATTAAGAATGACGGGGTTTAGGACAACAAAAATGAGGAGGGTGAGAAGGGTGGGAAGAAAGAGTAGGGTCAGAAGGATAAGGAAGGTGTGAAGAATTAGAGGAAGTAAAGGAGAAGAAGAGTGAAGACAATGCGGAGGGGTAAGAGGAAGACAAGAGTGAGGAAGATACAGAGAGACAAGGTAAAGGAAGATGTGGAAGGTGAAAGTAAGGAGAAGGGTGAGGTAGAGGAGGAAGGTAAAGAGGAACATTCTGCCCCAGTGGCCAAGAAAGGTCCTCATTGTGGAGTCTTCTTCAGACGTTCTTGTATCGGAGAAGACTGCTGACTTCTAGAGATGAGAGAGTAGTATTTGATCGAATACCTCGCCGGCATAGGAATGCGTGTAATCGGCCGAACACCAAGGAGTTAAACACTTCAACTATTCAATGCGTTTAACCCCTTGGTGTTCGGCCGATTACACGCATTCCTATGCCGGCGAGGTACTCGATCAAATACTACTCGCTCATCACTACTGACTTCTTCCCATGTCTTTGACCTGATGGGCCAGTTTTGATCTTCTATGTCTCAAGGGTTAAGACTCCATAAGACGCCTCGTGCAGCAGATTAAGACAAGTGGTATCGGCAGGGACCTTCCAAGGCCTCCATCCAGGCTATGTACACTGTACATGACCTGTACACGAGGCCTAAGAAGGAGGAACGTCCTACAGATGTCTAAACGAAAAAGTGTCTGCCAGCGAAGACGCCATTACTTATACTGTGCTGTGAACGCAGATTCAGGTGTGACTGGAGTATAAGACGATGATGTCACTGCAGAATTGTAGACGTAGCGCGGAGTGTGAAGGATTAGCCCTGTATGTTCGGAGCGGGGTTGGGCAAGTCTTCTAACCACTATGTTTTATCTCTTGTACTCAGATAAGACCAACGGGCAGTACTGCCAGGACATACTGCACAAAAAGGCTCTGGACCCCCCTGGTGAGAGCCCGGAGAAGCTGTCCTACATCATGAAGATGTGCTGGAGGTATCTGCCCGTCTCCCGGCCCTCCTTCTGGGAGATCCAGGGCTTTCTCATGGACCTTCTGAACCCCATGCTGGGCGATGACGTGGTGGAGTGAGCGCACACTGCTGATCCACTCATGTGGCCTCCGTGTAAGCTACCGAGACCTGAGTCTATAAAACCGCCATATGGTGTTCCATTTCATCTATGAAGGTGTGGCTGGTCCAGAGAAGTCAGAGGATTTACACCCTATGGACCCTTCTGTACAGACGTCATTATATCATGTACGATGGGGCGAGCACAGAGGTCAGACTGCCCACAGACACCACCATGGCAGATACGTAATACTCCAACCAGCCCTCTCTGTACACAGTATATAAGACTGGTGGACAAGAAGCCACAGGGCCGGGCACCGAGTCTAGCTGGAGGTAATGTTGGGATTGGGGGCGTGTCCTATTACATGGAGGCGGGGTATATTGTGGACTAACAGTTACCAGACTATTATCACACTGTACCAGGTGGCGGTATTGTCCATAACCACAATACTGAAAGAAAAGACGGTTCTTAGCGCCATCCACTGGAGGAAGGAGGAAGCTGGCGTCATATCATATACTGTATATAGTCCTAGAAGTGTTCATACTGTGAGATAATAAATATGTAATGATGTCATCAAGCGGAGATGTGTGATGTAATCATGTAACAGAGGAGAGGAGAACACAGCAAACCGCCATACACTGATTGCATAATACCCCCTGTATAGTGACTAATACCCCCCATACAATGACTGATAATACCGCCATACACTGACTGCATAATACCCCTGTACACTGACTGATAACACCGCTATACACTGACTGATAATACCGCTATACACTGACTGATAACACCGCTATACACTGACTGATAATACCCCTGTATACTGACTGATAATACCACCATACACTGACTGCATAATACCCCCTGTATACTGACTGATAACACCGCTATACACTGACTGATAATTCCGCTATACACTGACTGCATAATACCCCCTGTATAGTGACTAATAATACAGCCATACAATGACTGATAATAACGCCATAGACCGACTGCATAATACCCCTGTATACTGTCTGATAATGCTGCCATACACTGACTAGTAATACCGCTATACACTGACTGATAATACTGCCATACACTGACTGATAATACCGCCATACACTGACTGCATAATACCCCTGTATACTTTATGATAATGCCGCCATACACTGACTGTATAATACGGCCATAGACTGACTGTATAATACGGCCATATACAAACTGATAATACTGCCATACACTTAATTGTATAACACCCCCATATAGTGACTGATAATGCCTCCATACGACTGCATAATACCCCTGTATACTGACTGATAATACCACCATACACTGACTGCATAATTCCCCCTATATAGTGACTAATAATACCCCCCATACAATCACTGATAATACCGCCATACACTGACTGATAATACCCCTGTATACTGACTGATAATACCGCCATACACTGACTGCATAATACCCCTGTATACTGACTGATAATACCACCATACACTGACTGCATAATTCCCCCTATATAGTGACTAATAATACCCCCCAACAATCACTGATAATACCGCCATACACTGACTGATAATACCCCTGTATACTGACTGATAATACCGCCATACACTGACTGATAATACCCCTGTATACTGACTGATAATACCGCCATACACTGACTGATAATACCCCTGTATACTGACTGATAATACCGCCATACACTGACTGATAATACCCCTGTATACTGACTGATAATACCACCATACACTGACTGATAATACCGCCATACACTGACTGCATAATACCCCTGTATACTGACTGATAATACCGCCATACACTGACTGATAATACCCCTGTATACTGACTGATAATACCACCATACACTGACTGCATAATTCCCCCTATATAGTGACTAATAATACCCCCCAACAATCACTGATAATACCGCCATACACTGACTGATAATACCCCTGTATACTGACTGATAATACCGCCATACACTGACTGATAATACCCCTGTATACTGACTGATAATACCGCCATACACTGACTGATAATACCCCTGTATACTGACTGATAATACCACCATACACTGACTGATAATACCCCTGTATACTGACTGATAATACCACCATACACTGACTGATAATACCCCTGTATACTGACTGATAATACCACCATACACTGACTGATAATAAGATAAGATAAGATAATCCTTTAATAGTCCCACCTTGGGGAAATTTCAGCGTGTTACAGCAGCATAGTAATACAGATACAGGATAATACAGAGTAATATATTACAGACGTAGACACAGATAAGTTGAGAAGAGAAGATATACTAGGAGTCCATGGCAGCTAAGGAAAAACAGAAGAGAAAGAGGAAGACCTCATGGTCATCCTCATAATCATTAGTTCTCTGTGCGGAGAGCTCTTCGTTTGGTCTGATGTAGATTATACAGCCTGGTCGCGGTTGGAAGGAAGGACCTGCGATAGTTCCTTCTCACACGGGGTGAAGCAGACGGTCACTTACAGTGCTGCCAAGTCCCATCAGGGTCCCATACATGGGGTGGGATTTGTTCCCCCGCATGGAGGTCACCACAGACAGTATCCTTCTGTCACCCACCACCTGTACTGGGTCCAAGGGGCCCCCCAGGACAGAGCTGGCGCTCCTGATCAGCCTGTCAAGTCTATTTCTGTCCCTGGTTGATATACTGTTTCCCCAGCAGGCCACACCGAAAAAGATGGCTGAAGCAACCACAGAGTTGAAGAAGGCCCTAAGAAGTGTCCCCTGGACTCCGAAGGCCCTCAGCCTCCTGAGCAGGTAGAGTCTGCTGTGGCCCTTTCTGTGCAGCGCCTCCAGGTGGTCAGCCCAGTCTAGTTTATTACTGAGGAGCACGCCCAGGTACTTACAGGTCCTGACTATCTCAATACATGTCCCTTGGATCTCCACCGGGGTCGGAGCACCTCTCTGTTTACTAAAGTCCACCACCATCTCCTTGGTCTTCCCAGCATTAATCCTGAGCTGGTTCTGCTGGCACCATTCAACAAAATCCCGGTTTAAGTCTCTGTATTCCCTATCATCGCTATCATGACTGATAATGCCGCCATACACTGACTGATAATACCCCTGTATACTGACTGATAATGCCGCTATACACTGACTGTATAATACGGCCTTATACAAACTGATAATGCCGCCATACACTTAATTGTATAACAGCCCCACCCCCATGATAATGCCGCCATCCCGCTGTGATGAGTTTCTCCAGATTTTGGCACTTTTGCCCTGGTGTCAGACACGTTGCCCCTCAGGCCTGTCCCTTACTTACCCCTAGGCCAGGCGGCCTTCTTTATCACACACGTGATGCCATGAATGACACGCCTGTTACTCAGCAATGTAATGCAGGGGGGCTCCGCACAGACTGAAGAAGCCCCCGACCACAGCCATCGCCATAACAGCCACCAGCCAATAGCCAGAAGGTTCTGGGATGTGAGAGCGCTCCGGCTCCCCCTGCTGTCAGCATCCGATATAACACACCTGCTGTCACCTGACCACAGACTAGTCATCTGATTGGTAGAGCCTCTCTGTCCTAACCACGTGATCACCGCCAGCTGACCAATCAGCACAGTCCTGGATACCAGAGCGCCTGCTGTTCCTCCTCCCGCCACCAGAGGTCTCCCCGCCTAGAGCTGGGGGCGGCGGTGTGTACTGTTACCATGGAGACGGGAGCGGCCGCTGTCAGCGCGGAGCCTGAGGTGAGAGCTGAGTGTGAACGGGACCGAAGACAACCCAGACCTCAAGCGGCAGATCACACTCCAGTCACATCCAGAGCTGCGGGCAGGCTTCTCCTAGTACATCGGCTCTGTGTGCCACAGGTAGATCATGAGCATACTGTAGTCCCTTCTAAATCTGCACTGACTGTGCCAGACACAGCTGCTGTTACTATACTATACTACTATACATCAAGTCTCCAGTCACATCCAGAGCTGCAGTCACTAGTCTGCTGTTATAGCATGTCTTCTACTCCAGTCACATCCAGAGCTGCAGCCATTAATCTGTTGTTATAGCATGTCTTCTACTCCAGTCACATCCAGAGCTGCAGTCACTAATCTGTTGTTATAGCATGTCTTCTACTCCAGTCACATCCAGAGCTGCAGTCACTAATCTGTTATTACATTATGTCTTCTACTCCAGTCACATCCAGAGCTGCAGTCACTAATCTGTTGTTATAGCATGTCTTCTACTCCAGTCACATCCAGAGCTGCAGTCACTAATCTGTTGTTATAGCATGTCTTATACTCCAGTCACATCCAGAGCTGCAGTCACTAATCTGTTATTACATTATGTCTTCTACTCCAGTCACATCCAGAGCTGCAGCCATTAATCTGCTATTATAGCATGTCTTCTACTCCAGTCACATACAGAGCTGCAGTCACTAATCTGCTGTTATAGCATGTCTTCTACTCCAGTCACATCCAGAGCTGCAGTCACTAATCTGCTATTATAGCATGTCTTCTACTCCAGTCACATCCAGAGCTGCAGCCATTAACCTGCTATTATAGCATGTCTTCTACTCCAGTCACATACAGAGCTGCAGTCACTAATCTGTTATTACATTATGTCTTCTACTCCAGTCACATCCAGAGCTGCAGCCATTAATCTGCTATTATAGCATGTCTTCTACTCCAGTCACATACAGAGCTGCAGTCACTAATCTGTTATTACATTATGTCTTCTACTCCAGTCACATCCAGAGCTGCAGCCATTATTCTGTTGTTATAGCATGTCTTCTACTCCAGTCACATCCAGAGCTGCAGTCACTAATCTGCTATTATAGCATGTCTTCTACTCCAGTCACATCCAGAGCTGCAGCCATTAACCTGCTATTATAGCATGTCTTCTACTCCAGTCACATCCAGAGCTGCAGTCACTAATCTGCTATTATAGCATGTCTTCTACTCCAGTCACATCCAGAGCTGCAGCCATTATTCTGTTGTTATAGCATGTCTTATACTCCAGTCACATCCAGAGCTGCAGCCATTAACCTGTTGTTATAGCATGTCTTCTACTCCAGTCACATCCAGAGCTGCAGCCATTAACCTGCTATTATAGCATGTCTTCTACTCCAGTCACATCCAGAGCTGCAGTCACTAATCTGCTGATATAATATGTTTTGTACTCCAGTCACATCCAGAGCTGCAGCCATTAACCTGCTATTATAGCATGTCTTCTACTCCAGTCACATCCAGAGCTGCAGTCACTAATCTGCTGATATAATATGTTTTGTACTCCAGTCACATCCAGAGCTGCAGCCATTAACCTGCTATTATAGCATGTCTTCTACTCCAGTCACATCCAGAGCTGCAGTCACTAATCTGCTATTATAGCATGTCTTCTACTCCAGTCACATCCAGAGCTGCAGCCATTATTCTGTTGTTATAGCATGTCTTATACTCCAGTCACATCCAGAGCTGCAGCCATTAACCTGTTGTTATAGCATATCTTCTACTCCAGTCACATCCAGAGCTGCAGCCATTAACCTGCTATTATAGCATGTCTTCTACTCCAGTCACATCCAGAGCTGCAGTCACTAATCTGCTATTATAGCATGTCTTCTACTCCAGTCACATCCAGAGCTGCAGTCACTAATCTGCTGATATAATATGTTTTGTACTCCAGTCACATCCAGAGCTGCAGTCACTAATCTGCTATTATAGCATGTCTTCTACTCCAGTCACATCCAGAGCTGCAGCCATTAACCTGCTATTATAGCATGTCTTCTACTCCAGTCACATCCAGAGCTGCAGTCACTAATCTGCTGATATAATATGTTTTGTACTCCAGTCACATCCAGAGCTGCAGCCATTAACCTGCTATTATAGCATGTCTTCTACTCCAGTCACATCCAGAGCTGCAGTCACTAATCTGCTATTATAGCATGTCTTCTACTCCAGTCACATCCAGAGCTGCAGCCATTATTCTGTTGTTATAGCATGTCTTATACTCCAGTCACATCCAGAGCTGCAGCCATTAACCTGTTGTTATAGCATGTCTTCTACTCCAGTCACATCCAGAGCTGCAGCCATTAACCTGCTATTATAGCATGTCTTCTACTCCAGTCACATCCAGAGCTGCAGTCACTAATCTGCTATTATAGCATGTCTTCTACTCCAGTCACATCCAGAGCTGCAGTCACTAATCTGCTGATATAATATGTTTTGTACTCCAGTCACATCCAGAGCTGCAGCCATTAACCTGCTATTATAGCATGTCTTCTACTCCAGTCACATCCAGAGCTGCAGTCACTAATCTGCTATTATAGCATGTCTTCTACTCCAGTCACATCCAGAGCTGCAGCCATTAATCTGCTATTATAGCATGTCTTCTACTCCAGTCACATCCAGAGCTGCAGCCATTAACCTGCTATTATAGCATGTCTTCTACTCCAGTCACATCCAGAGCTGCAGTCACTAATCTGCTATTATAGCATGTCTTCTACTCCAGTCACATCCAGAGCTGCAGCCATTATTCTGTTGTTATAGCATGTCTTATACTCCAGTCACATCCAGAGCTGCAGCCATTAACCTGTTGTTATAGCATGTCTTCTACTCCAGTCACATCCAGAGCTGCAGCCATTAACCTGCTATTATAGCATGTCTTCTACTCCAGTCACATCCAGAGCTGCAGTCACTAATCTGCTGATATAATATGTTTTGTACTCCAGTCACATCCAGAGCTGCAGCCATTAACCTGCTATTATAGCATGTCTTCTACTCCAGTCACATCCAGAGCTGCAGTCACTAATCTGCTATTATAGCATGTTTTATACTCCAGTCACATCCAGAGCTGCAGTCACTAATCTGCTATTATAGCATGTCTTCTACTCCAGTCACATCCAGAGCTGCAGCCATTAACCTGCTATTATAGCATGTCTTATACTCCAGTCACATCCAGAGCTGCAGTCACTAATCTGCTATTATAGCATGTCTTCTACTCCAGTCACATCCAGAGCTGCAGCCATTAACCTGCTATTATAGCATGTCTTATACTCCAGTCACATCCAGAGCTGCAGTCACTAATCTGCTATTATAGCATGTCTTCTACTCCAGTCACCTCCAGAGCTGCAGCCATTAACCTGCTATTATAGCATGTCTTCTACTCCAGTCACATCCAGAGCTGCAGTCACTAATCTGCTGATATAATATGTTTTGTACTCCAGTCACATCCAGAGCTGCAGCCATTAACCTGCTATTATAGCATGTCTTCTACTCCAGTCACATCCAGAGCTGCAGCCATTATTCTGTTGTTATAGCATGTCTTATACTCCAGTCACATCCAGAGCTGCAGCCATTAACCTGTTGTTATAGCATGTCTTCTACTCCAGTCACATCCAGAGCTGCAGTCACTAATCTGCTATTATAGCATGTCTTCTACTCCAGTCACATCCAGAGCTGCAGCCATTATTCTGTTGTTATAGCATGTCTTATACTCCAGTCACATCCAGAGCTGCAGCCATTAACCTGTTGTTATAGCATGTCTTCTACTCCAGTCACATCCAGAGCTGCAGCCATTAACCTGCTATTATAGCATGTCTTCTACTCCAGTCACATCCAGAGCTGCAGTCACTAATCTGCTATTATAGCATGTCTTCTACTCCAGTCACATCCAGAGCTGCAGTCACTAATCTGCTATTATAGCATGTTTTATACTCCAGTCACATCCAGAGCTGCAGTCACTAATCTGCTATTATAGCATGTCTTCTACTCCAGTCACATCCAGAGCTGCAGCCATTAACCTGCTATTATAGCATGTCTTATACTCCAGTCACATCCAGAGCTGCAGTCACTAATCTGCTATTATAGCATGTCTTCTACTCCAGTCACATCCAGAGCTGCAGCCATTAACCTGCTATTATAGCATGTCTTATACTCCAGTCACATCCAGAGCTGCAGTCACTAATCTGCTATTATAGCATGTCTTCTACTCCAGTCACCTCCAGAGCTGCAGCCATTAACCTGCTATTATAGCATGTCTTCTACTCCAGTCACATCCAGAGCTGCAGTCACTAATCTGCTGATATAATATGTTTTGTACTCCAGTCACATCCAGAGCTGCAGCCATTAACCTGCTATTATAGCATGTCTTCTACTCCAGTCACATCCAGAGCTGCAGTCACTAATCTGCTATTATAGCATGTCTTCTACTCCAGTCACATCCAGAGCTGCAGCCATTATTCTGTTGTTATAGCATGTCTTATACTCCAGTCACATCCAGAGCTGCAGCCATTAACCTGTTGTTATAGCATGTCTTCTACTCCAGTCACATCCAGAGCTGCAGCCATTAACCTGCTATTATAGCATGTCTTCTACTCCAGTCACATCCAGAGCTGCAGTCACTAATCTGCTATTATAGCATGTCTTCTACTCCAGTCACATCCAGAGCTGCAGTCACTAATCTGCTGATATAATATGTTTTGTACTCCAGTCACATCCAGAGCTGCAGCCATTAACCTGCTATTATAGCATGTCTTCTACTCCAGTCACATCCAGAGCTGCAGTCACTAATCTGCTATTATAGCATGTCTTCTACTCCAGTCACCTCCAGAGCTGCAGCCATTAACCTGCTATTATAGCATGTCTTCTACTCCAGTCACATCCAGAGCTGCAGTCACTAATCTGCTGTTATAGCATGTTTTATACTCCAGTCACATCCAAAGCTGCAGCCATTAACCTGCTGATATAACATGTTCTATAATCCAGGATAGGTTTGGGTGATTTTGCCAAAAAATTTAATTCTTGAGTTGTTTTTTTATTATTTTTGGGTAGTTTTCTTCATTGTTAGCAGTAAGCCCCACAGATGTCAGTGATGGGGGGGGGGGGGGTCGCCTTGTCTGACTACTGAGCACAGTGCAGAGCTGTCAGTCACAGGCGGTGGGGGGAGGGGGCAGTGCCGGACTTAAAGGGGTGGTGTGGTTAAGGGCAGAAGCTAAGTGTCTGCTGGGTATTAGGCAGGCACCCGGGGAAGGGGGAGGGGCGGCTTCTGGTCCTTTCTGATGAGTATGGGGGTCCTAGCCCGCTCCGTGTCATCAGCACAGGGTGGTCCATAGACCCCATATAGAGGTGATGACATCACAGCCACCTCCGAGTTCCTTCCGCTGCAGATTGCGCCTCACATCGGATGTGCACTCGGTCCTGTGTACGGGGTCTCACCCCCACCCCCACCCTCGGTCTATTAGGTTTCGTGGTTTGGGGTGGTTTAGTGTCCCCATTTGACCTGACAGGTTCCCTTTACGTGGCGGCGGGCGGTTCCATCTGGGATGACAATTTTCTAGTTGGGCATTTTGTCAGATTTTATTTCTGTTTAGATGTTCCATAGTAAAGGGGGGGAGGGGTCCGGAACTCTCACATTTATTTCTATTAATAGAAGATTTTTAGAAACTTTTTGTTTGTTTGTTTTTTCTGTTAAATTCCCTTCTACATCCGCAGCTGCAGTTACTGTCCTGTACATCAGTTACAGCCAGAGCTGCAGTCACTATCCTGTACATCAGTCACAACCAGAGCTGCAGTCACTATCCTGTACATCAGTCACAGCCAGAGCTGCAGTTACTGTCCTGTACATCAGTCACAGCCAGAGCTGCAGTTACTGTCCTGTACATCAGTCACAGCCAGAGCTGCAATCACTGTCCAGTACATCAGTCACCGCCAGAGCTGCAGTCACTGTCCTGTACATCAGTCACAGCCAGAGCTGCAGTCACTATCCTGCACATCAGTCACAGCCAGAGCTGCAATCACTGTCCTGTACATCAGTCACAGCCAGAGCTGCAGTCACTGTCCTATACATCAGTCACAGCCAGAGCTGCAGGCACTGTCCTGTACATCAGTCACAGCCAGAGCTGCAGTCACTATCCTGTACATCAGTCACAGCCAGAGCTGCAGTCACTATCCTGTACATCAGTCACAGCCAGAGCTGCAGTCACTATCCTGTACATCAGTCACAGCCAGAGCTGCAATCACTGTCCAGTACATCAGTCACCGCCAGAGCTGCAGTCACTGTCCTGTACATCAGTCACAGCCAGAGCTGCAGTCACTGTCCAGTACATCAGTCACAGCCAGAGCTGCAGTCACTGTCCTGTACATCAGTCACAGCCAGAGCTGCAGTCACTGTCCTGTACATCAGTCACAGCCAGAGCTGCAATCACTATCCTGTACATCAGTCACAGCCAGAGCTGCAGTCACTGTCCTGTACATCAGTCACAGCCAGAGCTGCAGTCACTGTCCTGTACATCAGTCACAGCCAGAGCTGCAGTCACTATCCTGTACATCAGTCACAGCCAGAGCTGCAATCACTGTCCAGTACATCAGTCACCGCCAGAGCTGCAGTCACTGTCCTGTACATCAGTCACAGCCAGAGCTGCAGTCACTATCCTGTACATCAGTCACAGCCAGAGCTGCAGTCACTGTCCAGTACATCAGTCACAGCCAGAGCTGCAGTCACTGTCCTGTACATCAGTCACAGCCAGAGCTGCAGTCACTGTCCTGTACATCAGTCACAGCCAGAGCTGCAGTCACTGTCCTGTACATCAGTCACAGCCAGAGCTGCAGTCACTGTCCTGTACATCAGTCACAGCCAGAGCTGCAGTCACTGTCCTGTACATCAGTCACAGCCAGAGCTGCAGTCACTGTCCTGTACATCAGTCACAGCCAGAGCTGCAGTCACTATCCTGTACATCAGTCACAGCCAGAGCTGCAGTCACTGTCCAGTACATCAGTCACAGCCAGAGCTGCAATCACTATCCTGTACATCAGTCACAGCCAGAGCTGCAGTCACTATCCTGTACATCAGTCACCGCCAGAGCTGCAATCACTATCCTGTACATCAGTCACAGCCAGAGCTGCAGTCACTGTCCAGTACATCAGTCACAGCCAGAGCTGCAGTCACTGTCCTGTACATCAGTCACAGCCAGAGCTGCAGTCACTGTCCTGTACATCAGTCACAGCCAGAGCTGCAGTCACTATCCTGTACATCAGTCACAGCCAGAGCTGCAGTCACTGTCCTGTACATCAGTCACAGCCAGAGCTGCAGTCACTATCCTGTACATCAGTCACAGCCAGAGCTGCAGTCACTGTCCTGTACATCAGTCACAGCCAGAGCTGCAGTCACTGTCTTGTACATCAGTCACCGCCAGAGCTGCAGTCACTGTCCTGTACATCAGTCACAGCCAGAGCTGCAGTTACTGTCCTGTACATCAGTCACAGCCAGAGCTGCAGTCACTATCCTGTACATCAGTCACCGCCAGAGCTGCAGTCACTGTCCTGTACATCAGTCACAGCCAGAGCTGCAGTCACTGTCCTGTACATCAGTCACCGCCAGAGCTGCAGTCACTGTCCTGTACATCAGTCACAGCCAGAGCTGCAGTCACTGTCCTGTACATCAGTCACAGCCAGAGCTGCAGTCACTATCCTGTACATCAGTCACCGCCAGAGCTGCAGTCACTGTCCTGTACATCAGTCACAGCCAGAGCTGCAGTCACTATCCTGTACATCAGTCACAGCCAGAGCTGCAGTCACTATCCTGTACATCAGTCACAGCCAGAGCTGCAGTCACTGTCCTGTACATCAGTCACAGCCAGAGCTGCAGTCACTGTCCTGTACATCAGTCACAGCCAGAGCTGCAGTCACTATCCTGTACATCAGTCACAGCCAGAGCTGCAGTCACTGTCCTGTACATCAGTTACAGCCAGAGCTGCAGTCACTGCCCTGTACATCAGTCACAGCCAGAGCTGCAGTCACTGTCCTGTACATCAGTCACCGCCAGAGCTGCAGTCACTGTCCTGTACATCAGTCACAGCCAGAGCTGCAGTCACTGTCCTGTACATCAGTCACCGCCAGAGCTGCAGTCACTATCCTGTACATCAGTCACAGCCAGAGCTGCAGTCACTGTCCTGTACATCAGTCACAGCCAGAGCTGCAATCACTGTCCAGTACATCAGTCACCGCCAGAGCTGCAGTCACTGTCCTGTACATCAGTCACAGCCAGAGCTGCAGTCACTGTCCTGTACATCAGTCACAGCCAGAGCTGCAGTCACTGTCCTGTACATCAGTCACAGCCAGAGCTGCAATCACTGTCCAGTACATCAGTCACCGCCAGAGCTGCAGTCACTGTCCTGTACATCAGTCACAGCCAGAGCTGCAGTCACTGTCCAGTACATCAGTCACCGCCAGAGCTGCAGTCACTATCCTGTACATCAGTCACAGCCAGAGCTGCAGTCACTATCCTGTACATCAGTCACAACCAGAGCTGCAGTCACTATCCTGTACATCAGTCACAGCCAGAGCTGCAGTCACTGTCCTGTACATCAGTCACAGCCAGAGCTGCAGTCACTATCCTGTACATCAGTCACAGCCAGAGCTGCAGTCACTATCCTGTACATCAGTCACAACCAGAGCTGCAGTCACTGTCCTGTACATCAGTCACAGCCAGAGCTGCAGTCACTATCCTGTACATCAGTCACAGCCAGAGCTGCAGTCACTATCCTGTACATCAGTCACAGCCAGAGCTGCAGTCACTGTCCTGTACATCAGTCACAGCCAGAGCTGCAGTCACTGTCCAGTACATCAGTCACCGCCAGAGCTGCAGTCACTATCCTGTACATCAGTCACAGCCAGAGCTGCAGTTACTGTCCTGTACATCAGTCACAGCCAGAGCTGCAGTCACTGTCCTGTACATCAGTCACCGCCAGAGCTGCAGTCACTGTCCTCTACATCAGTCACCGCCAGAGCTGCAGTCACTATCCTGTACATCAGTCACAGCCAGAGCTGCAGTCACTGTCCTGTACATCAGTCACAGCCAGAGCTGCAGTCACTATCCTGTACATCAGTCACAGCCAGAGCTGCAGTCACTGTCCTGTACATCAGTCACAGCCAGAGCTGCAGTCACTGTCCTGTACATCAGTCACAGCCAGAGCTGCAGTCACTATCCTGTACATCAGTCACAGCCAGAGCTGCACTCACTGTCCTGTACATCAGTCACCGCCAGAGCTGCAGTCACTGTCCTGTACATCAGTCACAGCCAGAGCTGCAGTCACTGTCCTGTACATCAGTCACCGCCAGAGCTGCAGTCACTATCCTGTACATCAGTCACAGCCAGAGCTGCAGTCACTGTCCTGTACATCAGTCACAGCCAGAGTTGCAGTCACTGTCCTGTACATCAGTCACAGCCAGAGCTGCAGTCACTGTCCTGTACATCAGTCACAGCCAGAGCTGCAGTCACTGTCCTGTACATCAGTCACCGCCAGAGCTGCAGTCACTGTCATGTACATCAGTCACAGCCAGAGCTGCAGTCACTGTCCAGTACATCAGTCACAGCCAGAGCTGCAGTCACTGTCCTGTACATCAGTCACAGCCAGAGCTGCAGTCACTGTCCTGTACATCAGTCACAGCCAGAGCTGCAGTCACTGTCCTGTACATCAGTCACAGCCAGAGCTGCAGTCACTGTCCTGTACATCAGTCACAGCCAGAGCTGCAGTCACTGTCCTGTACATCAGTCACAGCCAGAGCTGCAGTCACTGTGCTGTACATCAGTCACAGCCAGAGCTGCAGTCACTGTCCTGTACATCAGTCACAGCCAGAGCTGCAGTCACTGTCCTGTACATCAGTCACAGCCAGAGCTGCAGTCACTGTCCTGTACATCAGTCACAGCCAGAGCTGCAGTCACTGTCCTGTACATCAGTCACAGCCAGAGCTGCAGGCACTGTCCTGTACATCAGTTACAGCCAGAGCTGCAGTCACTGTCCTGTACATCAGTCACAGCCAGAGCTGCAGTCACTGTCCTGTACATCAGTCACAGCCAGAGCTGCAGTCACTATCCTGTACATCAGTTACAGCCAGAGCTGCAGTCACTGTCCTGTACATCAGTCACAGCCAGAGCTGCAATCACTGTCCTGTACATCAGTCACAGCCAGAGCTGCAGTCACTGTCCTGTACATCAGTCACAGCCAGAGCTGCAGTCACTATCCTGTACATCAGTCACAGCCAGAGCTGCAATCACTGTCCTGTACATCAGTTACAGCCAGAGCTGCAGTCACTGCCCTGTACATCAGTCACAGCCAGAGCTGCAGTCACTGTCCTGTACATCAGTCACAGCCAGAGCTGCAGTCACTATCCTGTACATCAGTCACAGCCAGAGCTGCAATCACTGCCCTGTACATCAGTCACAGCCAGAGCTGCAGTCACTATCCTGTACATCAGTCACCGCCAGAGCTGCAGTCACTGTCCTATACATCAGTCACAGCCAGAGCTGCAGTCACTGTCCTGTACATCAGTCACAGCCAGAGCTGCAGTCACTGTCCTGTACATCAGTCACAGCCAGAGCTGCAGTTACTGTCCTGTACATCAGTCACAGCCAGAGCTGCAGTCACTGTCCTGTACATCAGTCACAGCCAGAGCTGCAGTCACTATCCTGTACATCAGTCACAGCCAGAGCTGCAGTCACTGTCCTGTACATCAGTCACAGCCAGAGCTGCAGTCACTGTCCTGTACATCAGTCACAGCCAGAGCTGCAGTCACTGTCCTGTACATCAGTCACAGCCAGAGCTGCAGTCACTATCCTGTACATCAGTCACAGCCAGAGCTGCAGTCACTGTCCTGTACATCAGTCACAGCCAGAGCTGCAATCACTATCCTGTACATCAGTCACAGCCAGAGCTGCAGTCACTATCCTGTACATCAGTCACCGCCAGAGCTGCAATCACTATCCTGTACATCAGTCACAGCCAGAGCTGCAGTCACTGTCCTGTACATCAGTCACAGCCAGAGCTGCAGTCACTGTCCTGTACATCAGTCACAGCCAGAGCTGCAGTCACTGTCCTGTACATCAGTTACAGCCAGAGCTGCAGTCACTGTCCTGTACATCAGTCACAGCCAGAGCTGCAGTCACTGTCCTGTATATCAGTCACAGCCAGAGCTGCAGTCACTGTCCTGTACATCAGTCACAGCCAGAGCTGCAGTCACTGTCCTGTACATCAGTCACAGCCAGAGCTGCAGTCACTATCCTGTACATCAGTCACCGCCAGAGCTGCAGTCACTGTCCTATACATCAGTCACAGCCAGAGCTGCAGTCACTGTCCTGTACATCAGTCACAGCCAGAGCTGCAGTCACTGTCCTGTACATCAGTCACAGCCAGAGCTGCAGTTACTATCCTGTACATCAGTCACAGCCAGAGCTGCAGTCACTGTCCTGTACATCAGTCACCGCCAGAGCTGCAGTCACTATCCTGTACATCAGTCACAGCCAGAGCTGCAGTGTTTGTTCTGCTCTTACATCCTAGCTTGTATGTCAATCACACCCAAAGCTGCGCTGTCACTTATTCCGAAGTCTTCCAATATCCTGTGATGTCATTTACTTTTCTTCCTGCTCCTCCCATCCCCCTCTGACACTCCGCCTCCACTGTAAGACCTTGTAATCTTTTCTCCTCACTTCTCCGCCGTCACCTTCTCATCTCCTCCACTTTTATACCTTCAGCCTCCTCTAACACAAGTCTCTTCTGTTCCTCCATCCTCTAACCTATTACATGTAACGTCACGTCTTCTCCTGGTGACCTTCTCTGACATAAGTGCCTGCTCTCTGACACCCGTCACCCTCCCCGAACACAAGTAACGTCTGCTCCAGCACCCTCCAATCTCCTTACACGTCACCTCCAATCTCCTTACACGTCACCTCCAATCTCCTTACACGTCACCTCCAATCTCCTTACACGTCACCTCCAATCTCCTTACACGTCACCTCTTTTCTGAAACATTCCGACCTCTTCTAACACAGCTGGCTTCCCATTCCTACACCTTTCGACCTCGACTAACACAAGTCATCTCAGCTTTACACCTTCCATCCTGTTCCCCCCGACACCTTCCATCCTGTTCCCCCCGACACCTTCCATCCTGTTCCCCCTGACACCTTCCATCCTGTTCTCCCTGACACCTTCCATCCTGTTCTCCCTGACACCTTCCATCCTGTTCTCCCTGACACCTTCCATCCTGTGCCCCCCGACACCTTCCATCCTGTGCCCCCCGACACCTTCCATCCTGTTCCCCCTGACACCTTCCATCCTGTTCCCCCTGACACCTTCCATCCTGTTCCCCCCGACACCTTCCATCCTGTTCCCCCCGACACCTTCCATCCTGTGCCCCCCGACACCTTCCATCCTGTTCCCCCCGACACCTTCCATCCTGTGACCCCCAACACCTTCCATCCTGTTCTCCCCGACACCTTCCATCCTGTTCCCCCTGACACCTTCCATCCTGTTCCCCCCGACACCTTCCATCCTGTTCCCCCCGACACCTTCCATCCTGTGCCCCCCGACACCTTCCATCCTGTTCTCCCCGACACCTTCCATCCTGTTCCCTCTGACACCTTCCATCCTGTTCCCTCTGACACCTTCCATCCTGTTCTCCCCGACACCTTTCATCCTGTTCTCCCCGACACCTTCCATCCTGTTCCCTCTGACACCTTCCATCCTGTTCCCCCCGACACCTTTCATCCTGTTCTCCCCGACACCTTCCATCCTGTTCCCTCTGACACCTTCCATCCTGTTCCCCCTGACACCTTCCATCCTGTTCCCCCCGACACCTTCCATCCTGTTCCCCCTGACACCTTCCATCCTGTTCCCCCTGACACCTTCCATCCTGTTCCCTCTGACACCTTCCATCCTGTTCTCCCCGACACCTTTCATCCTGTTCCCCCCGACACCTTCCATCCTGTTCCCCCTGACACCTTCCATCCTGTTCTCCCCGACACCTTCCATCCTGTTCCCTCTGACACCTTCCATCCTGTTCTCCCCGACACCTTCCATCCTGTTCCCCCCGACGCCTTCCATCCTGTTCCCTCTGACACCTTCCATCCTGTTCCCTCTGACACCTTCCATCCTGTTCCCCCCGACACCTTCCATCCTGTTCCCCCCGACACCTTTCATCCTGTTCTCCCTGACACCTTCCATCCTGTTCCCCCGACACCTTCCATCCTGTTCCCCCGACACCTTCCATCCTGTTCCCCCTGACACCTTCCATTCTGTGCCCCCTGACACCTTCTATCCTGTTCCCCCCGACACCTTCCATCCTGTTCCCCCCGACACCTTCCATCCTGTTCCCCCCGACACCTTCCATCCTGTTCCCCCCGACACCTTTCATCCTGTTCCCTCTGACACCTTCCATCCTGTTCCCCCTGACACCTTCCATCCTGTTCCCTCTGACACCTTCCATCCTGTTCCCCCTGACACCTTCCATCCTGTTCCCCCTGACACCTTCCATCCTGTTCCCCCCGACACCTTCCATCCTGTTCCCCCCGACACCTTCCATCCTGTTCCCCCCGACACCTTCCATCCTGTTCCCCCCGACACCTTCCATCCTGTTCTCCCCGACACCTTCCATCCTGTTCCCCCCGACACCTTCCATCCTGTTCTCCCCGACACCTTCCATCCTGTTCCCCCTGACACCTTCCATCCTGTTCCCCCCCGACACCTTCCATCCTGTTCCCTCTGACACCTTCCATCCTGTTCCCCCTGACACCTTCCATCCTGTTCCCCCCGACACCTTCCATCCTGTTCCCCCCGACACCTTCCATCCTGTTCCCCCCGACACCTTCCATCCTGTTCCCCCGACACCTTCCATCCTGTTCCCCCCGACACCTTCCATCCTGTTCTCCCCGACACCTTCCATCCTGTTCCCCCCGACACCTTCCATCCTGTTCTCCCCGACACCTTCCATCCTGTTCCCCCCCGACACCTTCCATCCTGTTCCTCCTGACACCTTCCATCCTATTCTCCCGACACCTTCCATCCTGTTCCCCCCGACACCTTCCATCCTGTTCCCCCTGACACCTTCCATCCTGTTCTCCCCGACACCTTCCATCCTGTTCTCCCCGACACCTTCCATCCTGTTCCCCCTGACACCTTCCATCCTGTGCCCCCCGACACCTTCCATCCTGTTCCCCCCGACACCTTCCATCCTGTTCCCCCCGACACCTTCCATCCTGTTCCCCCCGACACCTTCCATCCTGTTCTCCCCGACACCTTTCATCCTGTTCCCCCCGACACCTTCCATCCTGTTCCCCCTGACACCTTCCATCCTGTTCTCCCCGACACCTTCCATCCTGTTCCCCCTGACACCTTCCATCCTGTTCTCCCCGACACCTTCAATCCTGTTCTCCCCGACACCTTCCATCCTGTTCCCTCTGACACCTTCCATCCTGTTCTCCCCGACACCTTCCATCCTGTTCCCCCCGACACCTTCCATCCTGTTCCCCCCGACACCTTCCATCCTGTTCCCTCTGACACCTTCCATCCTGTTCCCCCCGACACCTTCCATCCTGTGCCCCCCGACACCTTCCATCCTGTTCCCTCTGACACCTTCCATCCTGTTCCCTCTGACACCTTCCATCCTGTTCCCCCCGACACCTTCCATCCTGTTCCCCCCGACACCTTCCATCCTGTTGTCCCCGACACCTTCCATCCTGTTCTCCCCGACACCTTCCATCCTGTTCTCCCCGACACCTTCCATCCTGTTCTCCCCGACACCTTCCATCCTGTTCGCCCCGACACCTTCCATCCTGTGCCCCCCGACACCTTCCATCCTGTTCCCTCTGACACCTTCCATCCTGTTCCCTCTGACACCTTCCATCCTGTTCCCCCCGACACCTTCCATCCTGTTCCCCCTGACACCTTCCATCCTGTTCCCCCCGACACCTTCCATCCTGTTCTCCCTGACACCTTCCATCCTGTTCCCCCCGACGCCTTTCATCCTGTTCCCCCCGACACCTTTCATCCTGTTCCCCCTGACACCTTCCATCCTGTTCCCTCTGACACCTTCCATCCTGTTCCCCCCGACACCTTCCATCCTGTTCTCCCCGACACCTTCCATCCTGTTCTCCCCGACACCTTCCATCCTGTTCCCTCTGACACCTTTCATCCTGTGCCCCTCGACACCTTTTATCCTGTTCCCCCTGACACCTTCCATCCTGTTCCCCCTGACACCTTCCATCCTGTTCCCTCTGACACCTTCCATCCTGTTCTCCCCGACACCTTTCATCCTGTTCCCCCCGACACCTTCCATCCTGTTCCCCCCGACACCTTCCATCCTGTTCCCCCTGACACCTTCCATCCTGTTCTCCCCGACACCTTCCATCCTGTTCCCTCTGACACCTTCCATCCTGTTCTCCCCGACACCTTCCATCCTGTTCCCCCTGACACCTTCCATCCTGTTCCCCCCGACGCCTTCCATCCTGTTCCCTCTGACACCTTCCATCCTGTTCCCTCTGACACCTTCCATCCTGTTCCCCCCGACACCTTCCATCCTGTTCCCCCCGACACCTTTCATCCTGTTCTCCCTGACACCTTCCATCCTGTTCCCCCGACACCTTCCATCCTGTTCCCCCGACACCTTCCATCCTGTTCCCCCCGACACCTTCCATCCTGTTCCCCTGACACCTTCCATCCTGTTCCCCCCGACACCTTCCATCCTGTTCCCCCCGACACCTTCCATCCTGTTCCCCCCGACACCTTCCATCCTGTTCCCCCCGACACCTTCCATCCTGTTCCCCCCGACACCTTCCATCCTGTTCCCCCCGACACCTTCCATCCTGTTCCCCCCGACACCTTCCATCCTGTTCCCCCCGACACCTTCCATCCTGTTCTCCCCGACACCTTCCATCCTGTTCCCCCCGACACCTTCCATCCTGTTCTCCCGACACCTTCCATCCTGTTCCCCCTGACACCTTCCATCCTGTTCCCCCTGACACCTTCCATCCTGTTCCCCCTGACACCTTCCATCCTGTTCCCCCCGACACCTTCCATCCTGTTCCCCCCCGACACCTTCCATCCTGTTCCTCCTGACACCTTCCATCCTGTTCTCCCGACACCTTCCATCCTGTTCTCCCGACACCTTCCATCCTGTTCCCCCCGACACCTTCCATCCTGTTCCCCCTGACACCTTCCATCCTGTTCTCCCCGACACCTTCCATCCTGTTCTCCCCGACACCTTCCATCCTGTTCCCCCTGACACCTTCCATCCTGTGCCCCCCGACACCTTCCATCCTGTTCTCCCCGACACCTTCCATCCTGTTCTCCCCGACACCTTCCATCCTGTTCCCCCTGACACCTTCCATCCTGTGCCCCCCGACACCTTCCATCCTGTTCCCCCCGATACCTTCCATCCTGTTCCCCCCGACACCTTCCATCCTGTTCCCCCCGACACCTTCCATCCTGTTCCCCCCGACACCTTCCATCCTGTTCTCCCCGACACCTTTCATCCTGTTCCCCCCGACACCTTCCATCCTGTTCCCCCTGACACCTTCCATCCTGTTCCCCCCGACACCTTCCATCCTGTTCCCCCCGACACCTTCCATCCTGTTCCCTCTGACACCTTCCATCCTGTTCCCCCCGACACCTTCCATCCTGTTCCCTCTGACACCTTCCATCCTGTTCCCTCTGACACCTTCCATCCTGTTCCCTCTGACACCTTCCATCCTGTTCCCCCCGACACCTTCCATCCTGTTCCCCCCGACACCTTCCATCCTGTTCTCCCCGACACCTTCCATCCTGTTCTCCCCGACACCTTCCATCCTGTTCTCCCCGACACCTTCCATCCTGTTCTCCCCGACACCTTCCATCCTGTTCCCCCCGACACCTTCCATCCTGTTCCCTTTGACACCTTCCATCCTGTTCCCTCTGACACCTTCCATCCTGTTCCCCCCGACACCTTCCATCCTGTTCCCCCCGACACCTTCCATCCTGTTCTCCCCGACACCTTCCATCCTGTTCTCCCCGACACCTTCCATCCTGTTCCCTCTGACACCTTTCATCCTGTGCCCCTCGACACCTTCCATCCTGTTCCCCCTGACACCTTCCATCCTGTTCCCCCTGACACCTTCCATCCTGTTCCCCCTAACACCTTCCATCCTGTTCCCCCTGACACCTTCCATCCTGTTCCCTCTGACACCTTCCATCCTGTGCCCCCCGACACCTTCCATCCTGTTCCCCCGACACCTTCCATCCTGTTCCCCCTGACACCTTCCATCCTGTTCCCCCCGACACCTTCCATCCTGTTCTCCCCGACACCTTCCATCCTGTTCCCCCCGACGCCTTCCATCCTGTTCCCTCTGACACCTTCCATCCTGTTCCCTCTGACACCTTCCATCCTGTTCCCCCCGACACCTTCCATCCTGTTCCCCCCGACACCTTTCATCCTGTTCTCCCTGACACCTTCCATCCTGTTCCCCCGACACCTTCCATCCTGTTCCCCCGACACCTTCCATCCTGTTCCCCCTGACACCTTCCATTCTGTGCCCCCCGACACCTTCCATTCTGTGCCCCCCGACACCTTCCATCCTGTTCCCCCGACACCTTCCATCCTGTTCCCCCTGACACCTTCTATCCTGTTCCCCCCGACACCTTCCATCCTGTTCCCCCCGACACCTTCCATCCTGTTCCCCCCGACACCTTCCATCCTGTTCCCCCCGACACCTTCCATCCTGTTCCCTCTGACACCTTCCATCCTGTTCCCCCTGACACCTTCCATCCTGTTCCCCCCGACACCTTCCATCCTGTTCCCCCCGACACCTTCCATCCTGTTCCCCCCGACACCTTCCATCCTGTTCCCCCTGACACCTTCCATCCTGTTCCCCCCGACACCTTCCATCCTGTTCTCCCCGACACCTTCCATCCTGTTCCCCCCGACACCTTCCATCCTGTTCTCCCGACACCTTCCATCCTGTTCCCCCTGACACCTTCCATCCTGTTCCCCCCGACACCTTCCATCCTGTTCCCCCCGACACCTTCCATCCTGTTCTCCCCCGACACCTTCCATCCTGTTCCTCCTGACACCTTCCATCCTGTTCTCCCGACACCTTCCATCCTGTTCCCCCCGACACCTTCCATCCTGTTCCCCCTGACACCTTCCATCCTGTTCTCCCCGACACCTTCCATCCTGTTCTCCCCGACACCTTCCATCCTGTTCTCCCCGACACCTTCCATCCTGTTCCCCCTGACACCTTCCATCCTGTGCCCCCCGACACCTTCCATTCTGTTCCCCCCGACACCTTCCATCCTGTTCCCCCCGACACCTTCCATCCTGTTCTCCCCGACACCTTTCATCCTGTTCCCCCCGACACCTTCCATCCTGTTCCCCCTGACACCTTCCATCCTGTTCTCCCCGACACCTTCCATCCTGTTCCCTCTGACACCTTCCATCCTGTTCTCCCCGACACCTTCCATCCTGTTCCCCCCGACACCTTCCATCCTGTTCCCTCTGACACCTTCCATCCTGTTCCCCCCGACACCTTCCATCCTGTGCCCCCCGACACCTTCCATCCTGTTCCCTCTGACACCTTCCATCCTGTTCCCTCTGACACCTTCCATCCTGTTCCCTCTGACACCTTCCATCCTGTTCTCCCCGACACCTTTCATCCTGTTCCCCCCGACACCTTCCATCCTGTTCCCCCTGACACCTTCCATCCTGTTCTCCCCGACACCTTCCATCCTGTTCCCTCTGACACCTTCCATCCTGTTCTCCCCGACACCTTCCATCCTGTTCCCCCCGACGCCTTCCATCCTGTTCCCTCTGACACCTTCCATCCTGTTCCCTCTGACACCTTCCATCCTGTTCTCCCCGACACCTTCCATCCTGTTCCCCCCGACACCTTCCATCCTGTTCTCCCGACACCTTCCATCCTGTTCCCCCTGACACCTTCCATCCTGTTCCCCCTGACACCTTCCATCCTGTTCCCCCCGACACCTTCCATCCTGTTCCCCCCCGACACCTTCCATCCTGTTCCTCCTGACACCTTCCATCCTGTTCTCCCGACACCTTCCATCCTGTTCCCCCCGACACCTTCCATCCTGTTCCCCCTGACACCTTCCATCCTGTTCTCCCCGACACCTTCCATCCTGTTCTCCCCGACACCTTCCATCCTGTTCCCCCTGACACCTTCCATCCTGTGCCCCCCGACACCTTCCATCCTGTTCTCCCCGACACCTTCCATCCTGTTCTCCCCGACACCTTCCATCCTGTTCCCCCTGACACCTTCCATCCTGTGCCCCCCGACACCTTCCATCCTGTTCCCCCCCGACACCTTCCATCCTGTTCCCCCCGACACCTTCCATCCTGTTCCCCCCGACACCTTCCATCCTGTTCTCCCCGACACCTTTCATCCTGTTCCCCCCGACACCTTCCATCCTGTTCCCCCCGACACCTTCCATCCTGTTCCCCCCGACACCTTCCATCCTGTTCCCCCCGACACCTTCCATCCTGTTCCCTCTGACACCTTCCATCCTGTTCCCCCCGACACCTTCCATCCTGTTCCCTCTGACACCTTCCATCCTGTTCCCTCTGACACCTTCCATCCTGTTCCCTCTGACACCTTCCATCCTGTTCCCCCCGACACCTTCCATCCTGTTCCCCCCGACACCTTCCATCCTGTTCCCCCCGACACCTTCCATCCTGTTCCCCCCGACACCTTCCATCCTGTTCTCCCCGACACCTTCCATCCTGTTCTCCCCGACACCTTCCATCCTGTTCTCCCCGACACCTTCCATCCTGTTCTCCCCGACACCTTCCATCCTGTTCCCCCCCGACACCTTCCATCCTGTTCCCTCTGACACCTTCCATCCTGTTCCCTCTGACACCTTCCATCCTGTTCCCCCTGACACCTTCCATCCTGTTCCCCCCGACACCTTCCATCCTGTTCTCCCCGACACCTTCCATCCTGTTCTCCCCGACACCTTCCATCCTGTTCCCTCTGACACCTTTCATCCTGTGCCCCTCGACACCTTCCATCCTGTTCCCCCTGACACCTTCCATCCTGTTCCCCCTGACACCTTCCATCCTGTTCCCCCTGACACCTTCCATCCTGTTCCCCCTGACACCTTCCATCCTGTTCCCTCTGACACCTTCCATCCTGTTCCCTCTGACACCTTCCATCCTGTGCCCCCTAGCACCTTCCATCCTGTTCCCCCGACACCTTCCATCCTGTTCCCCCTGACACCTTCCATCCTGTTCCCCCCGACACCTTCCATCCTGTTCTCCCTGACACCTTCCATCCTGTTCCCCCCGACGACTTCCATCCTGTTCCCTCTGACACCTTCCATCCTGTTCCCTCTGACACCTTCCATCCTGTTCCCCCCGACACCTTCCATCCTGTTCCCCCCGACACCTTTCATCCTGTTCTCCCTGACACCTTCCATCCTGTTCCCCCGACACCTTCCATCCTGTTCCCCCGACACCTTCCATCCTGTTCCCCCTGACACCTTCCATTCTGTGCCCCCCGACACCTTCCATCCTGTTCCCCCGACACCTTCCATCCTGTTCCCCCTGACACCTTCTATCCTGTTCCCCCCGACACCTTCCATCCTGTTCCCCCCGACACCTTCCATCCTGTTCCCCCCGACACCTTCCATCCTGTTCCCCCCGACACCTTCCATCCTGTTCCCTCTGACACCTTCCATCCTGTTCCCCCTGACACCTTCCATCCTGTTCCCCCTGACTCCTTCCATCCTGTTCCCCCCGACACCTTCCATCCTGTGCCCCCCGACACCTTCCATCCTGTTCTCCCCGACACCTTCCATCCTGTTCCCCCCGACACCTTCCATCCTGTTCCCCCCGACACCTTCCATCCTGTTCCCCCCGAAACCTTCCATCCTGTGCCCCCCGACACCTTCCATCCTGTTCTCCCCGACACCTTCCATCCTGTGCCCCCCGACACCTTCCATCCTGTTCCCCCGACACCTTCCATCCTGTTCCCCCTGACACCTTCTATCCTGTTCCCCCCGACACCTTCCATCCTGTTCCCCCCGACACCTTCCATCCTGTTCCCCCCGACACCTTCCATCCTGTTCCCCCCGACACCTTTCATCCTGTTCCCTCTGACACCTTCCATCCTGTTCCCCCTGACACCTTCCATCCTGTTCTCTCTGACACCTTCCATCCTGTTCCCCCTGACACCTTCCATCCTGTTCCCCCCGACACCTTCCATCCTGTTCCCCCCGACACCTTCCATCCTGTTCCCCCCGACACCTTCCATCCTGTTCTCCCCGACACCTTCCATCCTGTTCCCCCCGACACCTTCCATCCTGTTCTCCCAACACCTTCCATCCTGTTCCCCCTGACACCTTCCATCCTGTTCCCCCCGACACCTTCCATCCTGTTCCCCCCGACACCTTCCATCCTGTTCCCCCCCAACACCTTCCATCCTGTTCCTCCTGACACCTTCCATCCTGTTCTCCCGACACCTTCCATCCTGTTCCCCCCGACACCTTCCATCCTGTTCCCCCCGACACCTTCCATCCTGTTCTCCCCGACACCTTCCATCCTGTTCTCCCCGACACCTTCCATCCTGTTCCCCCTGACACCTTCCATCCTGTGCCCCCCGACACCTTCCATCCTGTTCCCCCCGACACCTTCCATCCTGTGCCCCCCGACACCTTCCATCCTGTTCCCCCCGACACCTTCCATCCTGTTCCCCCCGACACCTTCCATCCTGTTCCCCCCGACACCTTCCATCCTGTTCTCCCCGACACCTTTCATCCTGTTCCCCCCGACACCTTCCATCCTGTTCCCCCTGACACCTTCCATCCTGTTCTCCCCGACACCTTCCATCCTGTTCCCTCTGACACCTTCCATCCTGTTCTCCCCGACACCTTCCATCCTGTTCCCCCCGACACCTTCCATCCTGTTCCCTCTGACACCTTCCATCCTGTTCCCCCCGACACCTTCCATCCTGTGCCCCCCGACACCTTCCATCCTGTTCCCTCTGACACCTTCCATCCTGTTCCCTCTGACACCTTCCATCCTGTTCCCCCCGACACCTTCCATCCTGTTCCCCCCGACACCTTCCATCCTGTTCTCCCCGACACCTTCCATCCTGTTCTCCCCGACACCTTCCATCCTGTGCACCCCGACACCTTCCATCCTGTTCCCCCGGACACCTTCCATCCTGTTCCCCCTGACACCTTCCATCCTGTTCCCCCGGACACCTTCCATCCTGTTCTCCCCGACACCTTCCATCCTGTTCCCCCCGACACCTTCCATCCTGTTCCCCCCAACACCTTCCATCCTGTGCCCCCCGACACCTTCCATCCTGTTCCCCCCGACACCTTCCATCCTGTGCCCCCCGACACCTTCCATCCTGTTCTCCCCGACACCTTCCATCCTGTTCCCCCCGACACCTTCCATCCTGTTCCCCCCGACACCTTCCATCCTGTTCCCCCCGACACCTTCCATCCTGTGCCCCCCGACACCTTCCATCCTGTTCTCCCCGACACCTTCCATCCTGTTCCCTCTGACACTTTCCATCCTGTTCCCCCCGACACCTTCCATCCTGTTCCCTCTGACACCTTCCATCCTGTTCCCCCCGACACCTTCCATCCTGTGCACCCCGACACCTTTCATCCTGTTCCCCCTGACACCTTCCATCCTGTTCCCCCTGACACCTTCCATCCTGTGCCCCCCGACACCTTCCATCCTGTTCTCCCCGACACCTTCCATCCTGTTCCCCCTGACACCTTCCATCCTGTTCCCCCCGACACCTTCCATCCTGTGCCCCCCGACACCTTACATCCTGTTCTCCCCGACACCTTCCATCCTGTTCCCCCCGACACCTTCCATCCTGTGCCCCCCGACACCTTCCATCCTGTTCCGCCCGACACCTTCCATCCTGTGCCCCCCGACACCTTCCATCCTGTGCACCCCGACACCTTTCATCCTGTTCCCCCTGACTCCTTCCATCCTGTTCCCCCTGACACCTTCCATCCTGTTCCCCCTGACACCTTCCATCCTGTTCTCCCCGACACCTTCCATCCTGTTCCCCCCGACACCTTCCATCCTGTTTCCCCCGACACCTTCCATCCTGTGCCCCCCGACACCTTCCATCCTGTTCCCCCTGACTCCTTCCATCCTGTTCCCCCTGACACCTTCCATCCTGTTCCCCCTGACACCTTCCATCCTGTTCCCCCTGACACCTTCCATCCTGTGCACCCCGACACCTTCCATCCTGTGCACCCAGACACCTTTCATCCTGTTCCCCCTGACACCTTCCATCCTGTTCCCCCTGACACCTTCCATCCTGTTCCCCCTGACACCTTCCATCCTGTTCACCCGACACCTTTCATCCTGTTCCCCCTGACTCCTTCCATCCTGTTCCCCCTGACACCTTCCATCCTGTTCCCCCTGACACCTTCCATCCTGTTCCCCCTGACACCTTCCATCCTGTTCCCCCCGACACCTTCCATCCTGTGCACCCCGACACCTTTCATCCTGTTCCCCCTGACACCTTCCATCCTGTTCCCCCTGACACCTTCCATCCTGTTCCCCCTGACACCTTCCATCCTGTTCTCCCCGACACCTTCCATCCTGTTCCCCCCGACACCTTCCATCCTGTTCCCCCCGACACCTTCCATCCTGTGCCCCCCGACACCTTCCATCCTGTTCCCCCCGACACCTTCCATCCTGTGCCCCCCGACACCTTCCATCCTGTTCTCCCCGACACCTTCCATCCTGTTCCCCCCGACACCTTCCATCCTGTTCCCCCCGACACCTTCCATCCTGTTCCCCCCGAAACCTTCCATCCTGTGCCCCCCGACACCTTCCATCCTGTTCTCCCCGACACCTTCCATCCTGTGCCCCCCGACACCTTCCATCCTGTTCCCTCTGACACCTTCCATCCTGTTCCCTCTGACACCTTCCATCCTGTTCCCCCCGACACCTTCCATCCTGTTCCCCCCGACACCTTCCATCCTGTTCTCCCCGACACCTTCCATCCTGTTCTCCCCGACACCTTCCATCCTGTGCACCCCGACACCTTTCATCCTGTTCCCCCTGACACCTTCCATCCTGTTCCCCCTGACACCTTCCATCCTGTTCCCCCGGACACCTTCCATCCTGTTCTCCCCGACACCTTCCATCCTGTTCCCCCCGACACCTTCCATCCTGTTCCCCCCGACACCTTCCATCCTGTGCCCCCCGACACCTTCCATCCTGTTCCCCCCGACACCTTCCATCCTGTGCCCCCCGACACCTTCCATCCTGTTCTCCCCGACACCTTCCATCCTGTTCCCCCCGACACCTTCCATCCTGTTCCCCCCGACACCTTCCATCCTGTTCCCCCCGACACCTTCCATCCTGTGCCCCCCGACACCTTCCATCCTGTTCTCCCCGACACCTTCCATCCTGTTCCCTCTGACACTTTCCATCCTGTTCCCCCCGACACCTTCCATCCTGTTCCCTCTGACACCTTCCATCCTGTTCCCCCCGACACCTTCCATCCTGTGCACCCCGACACCTTTCATCCTGTTCCCCCTGACACCTTCCATCCTGTTCCCCCTGACACCTTCCATCCTGTGCCCCCCGACACCTTCCATCCTGTTCTCCCCGACACCTTCCATCCTGTTCCCCCTGACACCTTCCATCCTGTTCCCCCCGACACCTTCCATCCTGTGCCCCCCGACACCTTACATCCTGTTCTCCCCGACACCTTCCATCCTGTTCCCCCCGACACCTTCCATCCTGTGCCCCCCGACACCTTCCATCCTGTTCCCCCCGACACCTTCCATCCTGTGCCCCCCGACACCTTCCATCCTGTGCACCCCGACACCTTTCATCCTGTTCCCCCTGACTCCTTCCATCCTGTTCCCCCTGACACCTTCCATCCTGTTCCCCCTGACACCTTCCATCCTGTTCTCCCCGACACCTTCCATCCTGTTCCCCCCGACACCTTCCATCCTGTTTCCCCCGATACCTTCCATCCTGTGCCCCCCGACACCTTCCATCCTGTTCCCCCTGACTCCTTCCATCCTGTTCCCCCTGACACCTTCCATCCTGTTCCCCCTGACTCCTTCCATCCTGTTCCCCCTGACACCTTCCATCCTGTTCCCCCTGACACCTTTCATCCTGTTCTCCCTGACACCTTCCATCCTGTTCCCCCTGACACCTTCCATCCTGTTCACCCGACACCTTTCATCCTGTTCCCCCTGACTCCTTCCATCCTGTTCCCCCTGACACCTTCCATCCTGTTCCCCCTGACACCTTCCATCCTGTTCCCCCTGACACCTTCCATCCTGTTCCCCCCGACACCTTCCATCCTGTGCACCCCGACACCTTTCATCCTGTTCCCCCTGACACCTTCCATCCTGTTCCCCCTGACACCTTCCATCCTGTTCCCCCTGACACCTTCCATCCTGTTCTCCCCGACACCTTCCATCCTGTTTCCCCCGACACCTTCCATCCTGTGCCCCCCGACACCTTCCATCCTGTTCCCCCTGACTCCTTCCATCCTGTTCCCCCTGACACCTTCCATCCTGTTCCCCCTGACTCCTTCCATCCTGTTCCCCCTGACACCTTCCATCCTGTTCCCCCTGACACCTTTCATCCTGTTCTCCCTGACACCTTCCATCCTGTTCCCCCTGACACCTTCCATCCTGTTCACCCGACACCTTTCATCCTGTTCCCCCTGACTCCTTCCATCCTGTTCCCCCTGACACCTTCCATCCTGTTCCCCCTGACACCTTCCATCCTGTTCCCCCTGACACCTTCCATCCTGTTCCCCCCGACACCTTCCATCCTGTGCACCCCGACACCTTTCATCCTGTTCCCCCTGACACCTTCCATCCTGTTCCCCCTGACACCTTCCATCCTGTTCCCCCTGACACCTTCCATCCTGTTCTCCCCGACACCTTCCATCCTGTTCCCCCCCGACACCTTCCATCCTGTTCCCCCCGACACCTTCCATCCTGTGCCCCCCGACACCTTCCATCCTGTTCCCCCCGACACCTTCCATCCTGTGCCCCCCGACACCTTCCATCCTGTTCTCCCCGACACCTTCCATCCTGTTCCCCCCAACACCTTCCATCCTGTTCCCCCCGACACCTTCCATCCTGTTCCCCCGAAACCTTCCATCCTGTGCCCCCCGACACCTTCCATCCTGTTCTCCCCGACACCTTCCATCCTGTGCCCCCCGACACCTTCCATCCTGTTCCCCCGACACCTTCCATCCTGTTCCCCCTGACACCTTCCATCCTGTTCCCCCTGACACCTTCCATCCTGTTCCCCCCGACACCTTCCATCCTGTTCTCCCTGACACCTTCCATCCTGTTCCCCCCGACGCCTTCCATCCTGTTCCCTCTGACACCTTCCATCCTGTTCCCTCTGACACCTTCCATCCTGTTCCCCCCGACACCTTCCATCCTGTTCCCCCCGACACCTTTCATCCTGTTCTCCCTGACACCTTCCATCCTGTTCCCCCGACACCTTCCATCCTGTTCCCCCTGACACCTTCCATTCTGTGCCCCCGGACACCTTCCATCCTGTTCCCCCGACACCTTCCATCCTGTTCCCCCTGACACCTTCTATCCTGTTCCCCCCGACACCTTCCATCCTGTTCCCCCCGACACCTTCCATCCTGTTCCCCCCGACACCTTCCATCCTGTTCCCCCCGACACCTTTCATCCTGTTCCCTCTGACACCTTCCATCCTGTTCCCCCTGACACCTTCCATCCTGTTCCCTCTGACACCTTCCATCCTGTTCCCACTGACACCTTCCATCCTGTTCCCCCTGACACCTTCCATCCTTTTCCCCCCGACACCTTCCATCCTGTTCCCCCCGACACCTTCCATCCTGTTCCCCCCGACACCTTCCATCCTGTTCCCCCCTACACCTTCCATCCTGTTCTCCCCGACACCTTCCATCCTGTTCCCCCCGACACCTTCCATCCTGTTCTCCCGACACCTTCCATCCTGTTCCCCCTGACACCTTCCATCCTGTTCCCCCCGACACCTTCCATCCTGTTCCCCCCGACACCTTCCATCCTGTTCCCCCCCGACACCTTCCATCCTGTTCCTCCTGACACCTTCCATCCTGTTCTCCCGACACCTTCCATCCTGTTCCCCCCGACATCTTCCATCCTGTTCCCCCCGACACCTTCCATCCTGTTCTCCCCGACACCTTCCATCCTGTTCTCCCCGACACCTTCCATCCTGTTCCCCCTGACACCTTCCATCCTGTGCCCCCCGACACCTTCCATCCTGTTCCCCCCGACACCTTCCATCCTGTGCCCCCCGACACCTTCCATCCTGTTCCCCCCGACACCTTCCATCCTGTTCCCCCCGACACCTTCCATCCTGTTCTCCCCGACACCTTTCATCCTGTTCCCCCCGACACCTTCCATCCTGTTCCCCCTGACACCTTCCATCCTGTTCTCCCCGACACCTTCCATCCTGTTCCCTCTGACACCTTCCATCCTGTTCCCCCCGACACCTTCCATCCTGTTCCCTCTGACACCTTCCATCCTGTTCCCCCCGACACCTTCCATCCTGTGCCCCCCGACACCTTCCATCCTGTTCCCTCTGACACCTTCCATCCTGTTCCCTCTGACACCTTCCATCCTGTTCCCTCTGACACCTTCCATCCTGTTCCCCCCGACACCTTCCATCCTGTTCCCCCCGACACCTTCCATCCTGTTCTCCCCGACACCTTCCATCCTGTTCTCCCCGACACCTTCAATCCTGTTCTCCCCGACACCTTCCATCCTGTGCACCCCGACACCTTTCATCCTGTTCCCCCTGACACCTTCCATCCTGTTCCCCCTGACACCTTCCATCCTGTTCCCCCGGACACCTTCCATCCTGTTCTCCCCGACACCTTCCATCCTGTTCCCCCCGACACCTTCCATCCTGTTCCCCCCGACACCTTCCATCCTGTGCCCCCCGACACCTTCCATCCTGTTCCCCCCGACACCTTCCATCCTGTGCCCCCCGACACCTTCCATCCTGTTCTCCCCGACACCTTCCATCCTGTTCCCCCCGACACCTTCCATCCTGTTCCCCCCAACACCTTCCATCCTGTTCCCCCCGACACCTTCCATCCTGTGCCCCCCGACACCTTCCATCCTGTTCTCCCCGACACCTTCCATCCTGTTCCCTCTGACACTTTCCATCCTGTTCCCCCCGACACCTTCCATCCTGTGCCCCCCGACACCTTCCATCCTGTTCCCTCTGACACCTTCCATCCTGTTCCCCCCGACACCTTCCATCCTGTGCACCCCGACACCTTTCATCCTGTTCCCCCTGACACCTTCCATCCTGTTCCCCCTGACACCTTCCATCCTGTGCCCCCCGACACCTTCCATCCTGTTCTCCCCGACACCTTCCATCCTGTTCCCCCTGAAACCTTCCATCCTGTTCCCCCCGACATCTTCCATCCTGTTCCCCCCGACACCTTCCATCCTGTGCCCCCCGACACCTTCCATCCTGTTCTCCCCGACACCTTCCGTCCTGTCCCCCCCCACACCTTCCATCCTGTGCCCCCCGACACCTTCCATCCTGTTCCCCCCGACACCTTCCATCCTGTTCTCCCCGACACCTTCCATCCTGTTCCCCCCGACGCCTTCCATCCTGTTCCCTCTGACACCTTCCATCCTGTTCCCTCTGACACCTTCCATCCTGTTCCCCCCGACACCTTTCATCCTGTTCCCCCTGACACCTTCCATCCTGTTCCCCCTGACACCTTCCATCCTGTTCCCCCCGACACCTTCCATCCTGTTCCCCCCGACACCTTCCATCCTGTACCCCCCGACACCTTCCATCCTGTTCCCTCTGACACCTTCCATCCTGTTCCCTCTGACACCTTCCATCCTGTTCCCCCTGACACCTTGCATCCTGTTCCCCCTGACACCTTCCATCCTGTTCCCTCTGACACCTTTCATCCTGTTCCCCCTGACACCTTCCATCCTGTTCCCCCTTACACCTTCCATCCTGTTCCCCCTTACACCTTCCATCCTGTTCCCCCCGACACCTTCCATCCTGTTCCCCCCGACACCTTCCATCCTGTGCCCCCCGACACCTTCCATCCTGTGCCCCCCGACACCTTCCATCCTGTTCCCCCCGACACCTTCCATCCTGTTCCCCCCGACACCTTCCATCCTGTTCCCCCCGACACCTTCCATCCTGTTCCCCCCGACACCTTCCATCCTGTTCCCCCCGACACCTTTCATCCTGTTCCCCCCGACACCTTCCATCCTGTTCCCCCCGACACCTTTCATCCTGTTCCCCCCGACACCTTCCATCCTGTTCCCCCCGACACCTTCCATCCTGTTCCCCCCTGACACCTTCCATCCTGTTCCCCCCGACACCTTCCATCCTGTTCCCCCCGACACCTTCCATCCTGTTCCCCCCGACACCTTTCATCCTGTTCCCCCCGACACCTTCCATCCTGTTCCCCCCGACACCTTTCATCCTGTTCCCCCCGACACCTTTCATCCTGTTCCCCCCGACACCTTCCATCCTGTTCCCCCCGACACCTTTCATCCTGTTCCCCCCGACACCTTTCATCCTGTTCCCCCCGACACCTTCCATCCTGTTCCCTCTGACACCTTCCATCCTGTTCTCCCCGACACCTTCCATCCTGTTCCCTCTGACACCTTCCATCCTGTTCCCCCCGACACCTTTCATCCTGTTCCCCCCGACACCTTTCATCCTGTTCCCCCCGACACCTTCCATCCTGTTCCCTGTGACACCTTCCATCCTGTTCCCCCCGACACCTTTCATCCTGTTCCCCCCGACACCTTTCATCCTGTTCCCCCCGACACCTTTCATCCTGTTCCCCCCGACACCTTCCATCCTGTTCCCTCTGACACCTTCCATCCTGTTCCCCCCGACACCTTTCATCCTGTTCCCCCCGACACCTTCCATCCTGTTCCCCCCGACACCTTCCATCCTGTTCCCCCCGACACCTTCCATCCTGTTCCCTCTGACACCTTCCATCCTGTTCCCCCCGACACCTTTCATCCTGTTCCCCCCGACACCTTTCATCCTGTTCCCCCCGACACCTTCCATCCTGTTCCCCCCGACACCTTTCATCCTGTTCCCCCCGACACCTTCCATCCTGTTCCCCCCGACACTTTCCATCCTGTTCCCCCCGACACCTTTCATCCTGTTCCCCCCGACACCTTTCATCCTGTTCCCCCCGACACCTTCCATCCTGTTCCCCCCGACACCTTTCATCCTGTTCCCCCCGACACCTTCCATCCTGTTCCCCCCGACACCTTTCATCCTGTTCCCCCTGACACCTTCCATCCTGTTCCCTCCGACACCTTTCATCCTGTTCCCCCCGACACCTTCCATCCTGTTCTCCCCGACACCTTTCATCCTGTTCCCCCCGACACCTTCCATCCTGTTCCCCCTGACACCTTCCATCCTGTTCTCCCCGACAGCTTCCATCCTGTTCCCTCTGACACCTTCCATCCTGTTCCCCCCAACACCTTCCATCCTGTTCCCTCTGACACCTTCCATCCTGTTCCCCCCGACACCTTCCATCCTGTGCCCCCCGACACCTTCCATCCTGTTCCCTCTGACACCTTCCATCCTGTTCCCTCTGACACCTTCCATCCTGTTCCCTCTGACACCTTCCATCCTGTTCCCCCCGACACCTTCCATCCTGTTCCCCCGACACCTTCCATCCTGTTCTCCCCGACACCTTCCATCCTGTTCTCCCCGACACCTTCCATCCTGTTCTCCCCGACACCTTCCATCCTGTTCTCCCCGACACCTTCCATCCTGTTCCCCCCGACACCTTCCATCCTGTGCCCCCCGACACCTTCCATCCTGTTCCCTCTGACACCTTCCATCCTGTTCCCTCTGACACCTTCCATCCTGTTCTCCCCGACACCTTCCATCCTGTTCCCTCTGACACCTTTCATCCTGTGCCCCTCGACACCTTCCATCCTGTTTCCCCTGACACCTTCCATCCTGTTCCCCCTGACACCTTCCATCCTGTTCCCCCTGACACCTTCCATCCTGTTCCCCCTGACACCTTCCATCCTGTTCCCCCTGACACCTTCCATCCTGTTCCCTCTGACACCTTCCATCCTGTGCCCCCCGACACCTTCCATCCTGTTCCCCTGACACCTTCCATCCTGTTCCCCCTGACACCTTCCATCCTGTTCCCCCTGACACCTTCCATCCTGTTCCCCCTGACACCTTCCATCCTGTGCCCCTCGACACCTTCCATCCTGTTCCCCCTGACACCTTCCATCCTGTTCCCCCTGACACCTTCCATCCTGTTCCCCCTGACACCTTCCATCCTGTTCCCCCTGACACCTTCCATCCTGTGCCCCCCGACACCTTCCATCCTGTTCCCCCGACACCTTCCATCCTGTTCCCCCTGACACCTTCCATCCTGTTCCCCCTGACACCTTCCATCCTGTTCCCTCTGACACCTTCCATCCTGTGCCCCCCGACACCTTCCATCCTGTTCCCTCTGACACCTTCCATCCTGTTCCCCCTGACACCTTCCATCCTGTTCCCCCTGACACCTTCCATCCTGTTCCCCCGACACCTTCCATCCTGTTCCCCCTGACACCTTCCATCCTGTTCCCCCTGACACCTTCCATCCTGTTCCCCCCGACACCTTCCATCCTGTTCTCCCTAACGCCTTCCATCCTGTTCCCCCCGACGCCTTCCATCCTGTTCCCTCTGACACCTTCCATCCTGTTCCCTCTGACACCTTCCATCCTGTTCCCCCCGACACCTTCCATCCTGTTCCCCCCGACACCTTTCATCCTGTTCTCCCTGACACCTTCCATCCTGTTCCCCCGACACCTTCCATCCTGTTCCCCCGACACCTTCCATCCTGTTCCCTCTGACACCTTCCATCCTGTTCTCCCCGACACCTTCCATCCTGTTCCCCCCGACACCTTCCATCCTGTTCTCCCGACACCTTCCATCCTGTTCCCCCCGACACCTTCCATCCTGTTCCCCCCGACACCTTCCATCCTGTTCCCCCCGACACCTTCCATCCTGTTCCCCCCCGACACCTTCCATCCTGTTCCTCCTGACACCTTCCATCCTGTTCTCCCGACACCTTCCATCCTGTTCCCCCCGACACCTTCCATCCTGTTCCCCCCGACACCTTCCATCCTGTGCCCCCCGACACCTTCCATCCTGTTCTCCCCGACACCTTCCATCCTGTTCCCCCTGACACCTTCCATCCTGTGCCCCCCGACACCTTCCATCCTGTTCCCCCCGACACCTTCCATCCTGTTCCCCCCGACACCTTCCATCCTGTTCCCCCCGACACCTTCCATCCTGTTCTCCCCGACACCTTTCATCCTGTTCCCCCCGACACCTTCCATCCTGTTCCCCCCGACACCTTTCATCCTGTTCCCCCCGACACCTTCCATCCTGTTCCCCCCGACACCTTTCATCCTGTTCCCCCCGACACCTTCCATCCTGTTCCCCCCGACACCTTCCATCCTGTTCCCCCCTGACACCTTCCATCCTGTTCCCCCCGACACCTTCCATCCTGTTCCCCCAACACCTTCCATCCTGTTCCCCCCGACACCTTTCATCCTGTTCCCCCCGACACCTTCCATCCTGTTCCCCCCGACACCTTCCATCCTGTGCCCCCCGACACCTTCCATCCTGTTCCCTCTGACACCTTCCATCCTGTTCCCTCTGACACCTTCCATCCTGTTCTCCCCGACACCTTCCATCCTGTTCCCTCTGACACCTTCCATCCTGTTCCCCCCGACACCTTTCATCCTGTTCCCCTCGACACCTTTCATCCTGTTCCCCCCGACACCTTCCATCCTGTTCCCTGTGACACCTTCCATCCTGTTCCCCCCGACACCTTTCATCCTGTTCCCCCCGACACCTTTCATCCTGTTCCCCCCGACACCTTTCATCCTGTTCCCCCCGACACCTTCCATCCTGTTCCCTCTGACACCTTCCATCCTGTTCCCCCCGACACCTTTCATCCTGTTCCCCCCGACACCTTCCATCCTGTTCTCCCCGACACCTTCCATCCTGTTCCCCCCGACACCTTCCATCCTGTTCCCTCTGACACCTTCCATCCTGTTCCCCCCGACACCTTTCATCCTGTTCCCCCCGACACCTTTCATCCTGTTCCCCCCGACACCTTCCATCCTGTTCCCCCCGACACCGTTCATCCTGTTCCCCCCGACACCTTCCATCCTGTTCCCCCCGACACTTTCCATCCTGTTCCCCCCGACACCTTTCATCCTGTTCCCCCCGACACCTTTCATCCTGTTCCCCCCGACACCTTCCATCCTGTTCCCCCCGACACCTTTCATCCTGTTCCCCCCAACACCTTCCATCCTGTTCCCCCCGACACCTTTCATCCTGTTCCCCCTGACACCTTCCATCCTGTTCCCTCCGACACCTTTCATCCTGTTCCCCCCGACACCTTCCATCCTGTTCTCCCCGACACCTTTCATCCTGTTCCCCCCGACACCTTCCATCCTGTTCCCCCTGACACCTTCCATCCTGTTCTCCCCGACAGCTTCCATCCTGTTCCCTCTGACACCTTCCATCCTGTTCCCCCGACACCTTCCATCCTGTTCCCTCTGACACCTTCCATCCTGTTCCCCCCGACACCTTCCATCCTGTGCCCCCCGACACCTTCCATCCTGTTCCCTCTGACACCTTCCATCCTGTTCCCTCTGACACCTTCCATCCTGTTCCCTCTGACACCTTCCATCCTGTTCCCCCCGACACCTTCCATCCTGTTCCCCCCGACACCTTCCATCCTGTTCTCCCCGACACCTTCCATCCTGTTCTCCCCGACACCTTCCATCCTGTTCTCCCCGACACCTTCCATCCTGTGCCCCCCGACACCTTCCATCCTGTTCCCTCTGACACCTTCCATCCTGTTCCCTCTGACACCTTCCATCCTGTTCTCCCCGACACCTTCCATCCTGTTCCCTCTGACACCTTTCATCCTGTGCCCCTCGACACCTTCCATCCTGTTCCCCCTGACACCTTCCATCCTGTTCCCCCTGACACCTTCCATCCTGTTCCCCCTGACACCTTCCATCCTGTTCCCCCTGACACCTTCCATCCTGTTCCCCCTGACACCTTCCATCCTGTTCCCTCTGACACCTTCCATCCTGTGCCCCCCGACACCTTCCATCCTGTTCCCCCGACACCTTCCATCCTGTTCCCCCTGACACCTTCCATCCTGTTCCCCCTGACACCTTCCATCCTGTTCCCCCTGACACCTTCCATCCTGTGCCCCTCGACACCTTCCATCCTGTTCCCCCTGACACCTTCCATCCTGTTCCCCCTGACACCTTCCATCCTGTTCCCCCTGACACCTTCCATCCTGTTCCCCCTGACACCTTCCATCCTGTTCCCCCTGACACCTTCCATCCTGTTCCCTCTGACACCTTCCATCCTGTGCCCCCCGACACCTTCCATCCTGTTCCCCCGACACCTTCCATCCTGTTCCCCCTGACACCTTCCATCCTGTTCCCCCTGACACCTTCCATCCTGTTCCCTCTGACACCTTCCATCCTGTGCCCCCCGACACCTTCCATCCTGTTCCCTCTGACACCTTCCATCCTGTTCCCCCTGACACCTTCCATCCTGTTCCCCCTGACACCTTCCATCCTGTTCCCCCGACACCTTCCATCCTGTTCCCCCTGACACCTTCCATCCTGTTCCCCTGACACCTTCCATCCTGTTCCCCCGACACCTTCCATCCTGTTCTCCCTGACGCCTTCCATCCTGTTCCCCCCGACGCCTTCCATCCTGTTCCCCCCGACGCCTTCCATCCTGTTCCCTCTGACACCTTCCATCCTGTTCCCTCTGACACCTTCCATCCTGTTCCCCCCGACACCTTCCATCCTGTTCCCCCCGACACCTTTCATCCTGTTCTCCCTGACACCTTCCATCCTGTTCCCCCGACACCTTCCATCCTGTTCCCCCGACACCTTCCATCCTGTTCCCTCTGACACCTTCCATCCTGTTCCCCCCGACACCTTCCATCCTGTTCCCCCCGACACCTTCCATCCTGTTCTCCCGACACCTTCCATCCTGTTCCCCCTGACACCTTCCATCCTGTTCCCCCCGACACCTTCCATCCTGTTCCCCCGACACCTTCCATCCTGTTCCCCCCGACACCTTCCATCCTGTTCCCCCCCGACACCTTCCATCCTGTTCTCCCGACACCTTCCATCCTGTTCCCCCCGACACCTTCCATCCTGTTCCCCCCGACACCTTCCATCCTGTTCTCCCCGACACCTTCCATCCTGTTCCCCCTGACACCTTCCATCCTGTGCCCCCCGACACCTTCCATCCTGTTCCCCCCGACACCTTCCATCCTGTTCCCCCGACACCTTCCATCCTGTTCCCCCCGACACCTTCCATCCTGTTCTCCCCGACACCTTTCATCCTGTTCCCCCCGACACCTTCCATCCTGTTCCCCCTGACACCTTCCATCCTGTTCTCCCCGACACCTTCCATCCTGTTCCCTCTGACACCTTCCATCCTGTTCTCCCCGACACCTTCCATCCTGTTCCCCCCGACACCTTCCATCCTGTTCCCTCTGACACCTTCCATCCTGTTCCCCCCGACACCTTCCATCCTGTGCCCCCCGACACCTTCCATCCTGTTCCCTCTGACACCTTCCATCCTGTTCCCTCTGACACCTTCCATCCTGTTCCCTCTGACACCTTCCATCCTGTTCCCCCCGACACCTTCCATCCTTTTCCCCCCGACACCTTCCATCCTGTTCTCCCCGACACCTTCCATCCTGTTCTCCCCGACACCTTCCATCCTGTTCTCCCCGACACCTTCCATCCTGTTCCCTCTGACACCTTCCATCCTGTTCCCTCTGACACCTTCCATCCTGTTCCCTCTGACACCTTCTATCCTGTTCCCTCTGACACCTTCCATCCTGTTCCCCCCGACACCTTCCATCCTGTTCCCCCCGACACCTTCCATCCTGTTCTCCCCGACACCTTCCATCCTGTTCTCCCCGACACCTTCCATCCTGTTCCCTCTGACACCTTTCATCCTGTGCCCCTCGACACCTTCCATCCTGTTCCCCCTGACACCTTCCATCCTGTTCCCCCTGACACCTTCCATCCTGTTCCCCCTGACACCTTCCATCCTGTTCCCCCTGACACCTTCCATCCTGTTCCCCCTGACACCTTCCATCCTGTTCCCTCTGACACCTTCCATCCTGTTCCCCCCGACACCTTCCATCCTGTTCCCCCTGACACCTTCCATCCTGTGCACCCCGACACCTTTCATCCTGTTCCCCCTGACACCTTCCATCCTGTTCCCCCTGACACCTTCCATCCTGTTTCCCCTGACACCTTCCATCCTGTTCCCCCCGACACCTTCCATCCTGTGCACCCCGACACCTTTCATCCTGTTCCCCCTGACACCTTCCATCCTGTTCCCCCTGACACCTTCCATCCTGTTCCCCCTGACACCTTCCATCCTGTTCTCCCCGACACCTTCCATCCTGTTCCCCCCGACACCTTCCATCCTGTTCCCCCCGACACCTTCCATCCTGTGCCCCCCGACACCTTCCATCCTGTTCCCCCCGACACCTTCCATCCTGTGCCCCCCGACACCTTCCATCCTGTTCTCCCCGACACCTTCCATCCTGTTCCCCCCGACACCTTCCATCCTGTTCCCCCCGACACCTTCCATCCTGTGCCCCCCGACACCTTCCATCCTGTTCTCCCCGACACCTTCCATCCTGTGCCCCCCGACACCTTCCATCCTTTTCCCCCGACACCTTCCATCCTGTTCCCCCTGACACCTTCCATCCTGTTCCCCCCGACACCTTCCATCCTGTTCCCTCTGACACCTTCCATCCTGTTCCCTCTGACACCTTCTATCCTGTTCCCTCTGACACCTTCCATCCTGTTCCCCCCGACACCTTCCATCCTGTTCCCCCCGACACCTTCCATCCTGTTCTCCCCGACACCTTCCATCCTGTTCTCCCCGACACCTTTCATCCTGTTCCCCCTGACACCTTCCATCCTGTTCCCCCTGACACCTTCCATCCTGTTCCCCCCGACACCTTCCATCCTTTTCCCCCGACACCTTCCATCCTGTTCCCCCTGACACCTTCCATCCTGTTCCCCCTGACACCTTCCATCCTGTTCCCCCTGACACCTTCCATCCTGTTCCCTCTGACACCTTCCATCCTGTTCCCCCCGACACCTTCCATCCTGTTCCCCCTGACACCTTCCATCCTGTGCCCCCCGACACCTTCCATCCTGTGCCCTCCGATACCTTCCATCCTGTTCCCCCCGACACCTTCCATCCTGTTCCCCCTGACACCTTCCATCCTGTGCACCCCGACACCTTTCATCCTGTTCCCCCTGACACCTTCCATCCTGTTCCCCCTGACACCTTCCATCCTGTTTCCCCTGACACCTTCCATCCTGTTCCCCCCGACACCTTCCATCCTGTGCACCCCGACACCTTTCATCCTGTTCCCCCTGACACCTTCCATCCTGTTCCCCCTGACACCTTCCATCCTGTTCCCCCTGACACCTTCCATCCTGTTCTCCCCGACACCTTCCATCCTGTTCCCCCCGACACCTTCCATCCTGTTCCCCCCGACACCTTCCATCCTGTGCCCCCCGACACCTTCCATCCTGTTCCCCCCGACACCTTCCATCCTGTGCCCCCCGACACCTTCCATCCTGTTCTCCCCGACACCTTCCATCCTGTTCCCCCCGACACCTTCCATCCTGTTCCCCCCGACACCTTCCATCCTGTTCCCCCCGACACCTTCCATCCTGTGCCCCCCGACACCTTCCATCCTGTTCTCCCCGACACCTTCCATCCTGTGCCCCCCGACACCTTCCATCCTGTTCCCCCGACACCTTCCATCCTGTTCCCCCTGACACCTTCCATCCTGTTCCCCCTGACACCTTCCATCCTGTTCCCCCCGACACCTTCCATCCTGTTCTCCCTGACACCTTCCATCCTGTTCCCCCCGACGCCTTCCATCCTGTTCCCTCTGACACCTTCCATCCTGTTCCCCCCGACACCTTCCATCCTGTTCCCCCCGACACCTTTCATCCTGTTCTCCCCGACACCTTCCATCCTGTTCCCCCGACACCTTCCATCCTGTTCCCCCGACACCTTCCATCCTGTTCCCCCTGACACCTTCCATTCTGTGCCCCCCGACACCTTCCATCCTGTTCCCCCGACACCTTCCATCCTGTTCCCCCTGACACCTTCTATCCTGTTCCCCCCGACACCTTCCATCCTGTTCCCCCCGACACCTTCCATCCTGTTCCCCCTGACACCTTCCATCCTGTTCCCCCCGACACCTTCCATCCTGTGCCCCCCGACACCTTCCATCCTGTGCCCCCCGATACCTTCCATCCTGTTCCCCCCGACACCTTCCATCCTGTTCCCCCTGACACCTTCCATCCTGTGCACCCCGACACCTTTCATCCTGTTCCCCCTGACACCTTCCATCCTGTTCCCCCTGACACCTTCCATCCTGTTCCCCCTGACACCTTCCATCCTGTTCTCCCCGACACCTTCCATCCTGTTCCCCCCGACACCTTCCATCCTGTGCCCCCCGACACCTTCCATCCTGTTCCCCCCGACACCTTCCATCCTGTGCCCCCTGACACCTTCCATCCTGTTCTCCCCGACACCTTCCATCCTGTTCCCCCTGACACCTTCCATCCTGTTCCCCCCGACACCTTCCATCCTGTTCCCCCCGACACCTTCCATCCTGTGCCCCCCGACACCTTCCATCCTGTTCTCCCCGACACCTTCCATCCTGTGCCCCCCGACACCTTCCATCCTGTTCCCCCGACACCTTCCATCCTGTTCCCCCTGACACCTTCCATCCTGTTCCCCCTGACACCTTCCATCCTGTTCCCCCCGACACCTTCCATCCTGTTCTCCCTGACACCTTCCATCCTGTTCCCCCCGACACCTTCCATCCTGTTCCCTCTGACACCTTCCATCCTGTTCCCCCCGACACCTTCCATCCTGTTCCCCCCGACACCTTTCATCCTGTTCTCCCCGACACCTTCCATCCTGTTCCCCCGACACCTTCCATCCTGTTCCCCCGACACCTTCCATCCTGTTCCCCCTGACACCTTCCATTCTGTGCCCCCCGACACCTTCCATCCTGTTCCCCCCGACACCTTCCATCCTGTGCCCCCTGACACCTTCCATCCTGTTCTCCCCGACACCTTCCATCCTGTTCCCCCCGACACCTTCCATCCTGTTCCCCCCGACACCTTCCATCCTGTTCCCCCCGACACCTTCCATCCTGTGCCCCCCGACACCTTCCATCCTGTTCTCCCCGACACCTTCCATCCTGTGCCCCCCCGACACCTTTCATCCTGTTCCCCCGACACCTTCCATCCTGTTCCCCCTGACACCTTCCATCCTGTTCCCCCTGACACCTTCCATCCTGTTCCCCCCGACACCTTCCATCCTGTTCTCCCTGACACCTTCCATCCTGTTCCCCCCGACACCTTCCATCCTGTTCCCTCTGACACCTTCCATCCTGTTCCCCCCGACACCTTCCATCCTGTTCCCCCCGACACCTTTCATCCTGTTCTCCCCGACACCTTCCATCCTGTTCCCCCGACACCTTCCATCCTGTTCCCCCGACACCTTCCATCCTGTTCCCCCTGACACCTTCCATTCTGTGCCCCCCGACACCTTCCATCCTGTTCCCCCGACACCTTCCATCCTGTTCCCCCTGACACCTTCTATCCTGTTCCCCCCGACACCTTCCATCCTGTTCCCCCCGACACCTTCCATCCTGTTCCCCCCGACACCTTTCATCCTGTTCCCTCTGACACCTTCCATCCTGTTCCCCCTGACACCTTCCATCCTGTTCCCTCTGACACCTTCCATCCTGTTCCCCCTGACACCTTCCATCCTGTTCCCCCTGACACCTTCCATCCTGTTCCCCCCGACACCTTCCATCCTGTTCCCCCCGACACCTTCCATCCTGTTCCCCCCGACACCTTCCATCCTGTTCCCCCCGACACCTTCCATCCTGTTCCCCCCGACACCTTCCATCCTGTTCTCCCCGACACCTTCCATCCTGTTCCCCCCGACACCTTCCATCCTGTTCTCCCGACACCTTCCATCCTGTTCCCCCTGACACCTTCCATCCTGTTTCCCCTGACACCTTCCATCCTGTTCTCCCCGACACCTTCCATCCTGTTCCCCCCGACACCTTCCATCCTGTTCCCTCTGACACCTTCCATCCTGTTCCCCCCGACACCTTCCATCCTGTGCCCCCCGACACCTTCCATCCTGTTCCCTCTGACACCTTCCATCCTGTTCCCTCTGACACCTTCCATCCTGTTCCCTCTGACACCTTCCATCCTGTTCCCCCCGACACCTTCCATCCTGTTCCCCCCGACACCTTCCATCCTGTTCCCTCTGACACCTTCCATCCTGTTCCCCCCGACACCTTCCATCCTGTTCCCCCCGACACCTTTCATCCTGTTCTCCCTGACACCTTCCATCCTGTTCCCCCGACACCTTCCATCCTGTTCCCCCGACACCTTCCATCCTGTTCCCCCTGACACCTTCCATTCTGTGCCCCCCGACACCTTCCATCCTGTTCCCCCGACACCTTCCATCCTGTTCCCCCTGACACCTTCTATCCTGTTCCCCCCGACACCTTCCATCCTGTTCCCCCCGACACCTTCCATCCTGTTCCCCCCGACACCTTTCATCCTGTTCCCTCTGACACCTTCCATCCTGTTCCCCCTGACACCTTCCATCCTGTTCCCTCTGACACCTTCCATCCTGTTCCCCCTGACACCTTCCATCCTGTTCCCCCTGACACCTTCCATCCTGTTCCCCCCGACACCTTCCATCCTGTTCCCCCCGACACCTTCCATCCTGTTCCCCCCGACACCTTCCATCCTGTTCCCCCCGACACCTTCCATCCTGTTCTCCCCGACACCTTCCATCCTGTTCCCCCCGACACCTTCCATCCTGTTCTCCCGACACCTTCCATCCTGTTCTCCCGACACCTTCCATCCTGTTCCCCCTGACACCTTCCATCCTGTTCCCCCCGACACCTTCCATCCTGTTCCCCCCGACACCTTCCATCCTGTTCCCCCCCGACACCTTCCATCCTGTTCCTCCTGACACCTTCCATCCTGTTCTCCCGACACCTTCCATCCTGTTCCCCCCGACACCTTCCATCCTGTTCCCCCTGACACCTTCCATCCTGTTCTCCCCGACACCTTCCATCCTGTTCTCCCCGACACCTTCCATCCTGTTCCCCCTGACACCTTCCATCCTGTGCCCCCCGACACCTTCCATCCTGTTCCCCCCGACACCTTCCATCCTGTTCCCCCCGACACCTTCCATCCTGTTCCCCCCGACACCTTCCATCCTGTTCTCCCCGACACCTTTCATCCTGTTCCCCCTGACACCTTCCATCCTGTTCCCCCTGACACCTTCCATCCTGTTCTCCCCGACACCTTCCATCCTGTTCCCTCTGACACCTTCCATCCTGTTCTCCCCGACACCTTCCATCCTGTTCCCCCCGACACCTTCCATCCTGTTCCCTCTGACACCTTCCATCCTGTTCCCCCCGACACCTTCCATCCTGTGCCCCCCGACACCTTCCATCCTGTTCCCTCTGACACCTTCCATCCTGTTCCCTCTGACACCTTCCATCCTGTTCCCTCTGACACCTTCCATCCTGTTCCCCCCGACACCTTCCATCCTGTTCCCCCCGACACCTTCCATCCTGTTCTCCCCGACACCTTCCATCTTGTTCTCCCCGACACCTTCCATCCTGTTCTCCCCGACACCTTCCATCCTGTTCTCCCCGACACCTTCCATCCTGTTCCCCCCGACACCTTCCATCCTGTTCCCCCCGACACCTTCCATCCTGTTCCCTCTGACACCTTCCATCCTGTTCCCTCTGACACCTTCCATCCTGTTCCCTCTGACACCTTCCATCCTGTTCCCCCCGACACCTTCCATCCTGTTCCCCCCGACACCTTCCATCCTGTTCTCCCCGACACCTTCCATCCTGTTCTCCCCGACACCTTCCATCCTGTTCCCCCCGACACCTTCCATCCTGTTCTCCCCGACACCTTCCATCCTGTTCCCCCCGACACCTTCCATCCTGTTCCCCCCGACACCTTCCATCCTGTTCTCCCCGACACCTTCCATCCTGTTCTCCCCGACACCTTCCATCCTGTTCCCTCTGACACCTTTCATCCTGTGCCCCTCGACACCTTCCATCCTGTTCCCCCTGACACCTTCCATCCTGTTCCCCCTGACACCTTCCATCCTGTTCCCCCTGACACCTTCCATCCTGTTCCCTCTGACACCTTCCATCCTGTTCCCCCCGACACCTTCCATCCTGTTCCCCCTGACACCTTCCATCCTGTGCCCCCCGACACCTTCCATCCTGTGCCCCCCGATACCTTCCATCCTGTTCCCCCCGACACCTTCCATCCTGTTCCCCCCGACACCTTCCATCCTGTGCACCCCGACACCTTTCATCCTGTTCCCCCTGACACCTTCCATCCTGTTCCCCCGACACCTTCCATCCTGTTCCCCCCGACACCTTCCATCCTGTTCTCTCCGACACCTTCCATCCTGTTCCCCCCGACACCTTCCATCCTGTTCCCCCCGACACCTTCCATCCTGTGCCCCCCGACACCTTCCATCCTGTTCCCTCCGACACCTTCCATCCTGTGCCCCCCGACACCTTCCATCCTGTTCTCCCCGACACCTTCCATCCTGTTCCCCCCGACACCTTCCATCCTGTTCCCCCCGACACCTTCCATCCTGTTCCCCCCGACACCTTCCATCCTGTGCCCCCCGACACCTTCCATCCTGTTCTCCCCGACACCTTCCATCCTGTTCCCTCTGACACCTTCCATCCTGTTCCCCCCGACACCTTCCATCCTGTTCCCTCTGACACCTTCCATCCTGTTCCCCCCGACACCTTCCATCCTGTGCACCCCGACACCTTTCATCCTGTTCCCCCTGACACCTTCCATCCTGTTCCCCCCGACACCTTCCATCCTGTGCCCCCCGACACCTTCCATCCTGTTCTCCCCGACACCTTCCATCCTGTTCCCCCTGACACCTTCCATCCTGTTCCCCCCGACACCTTCCATCCTGTTCCCCCCGACACCTTCTATCCTGTGCCCCCCGACACCTTCCATCCTGTTCTCCCCGACACCTTCCATCCTGTTCCCCCCGACACCTTCCATCCTGTGCCCCCCGACACCTTCCATCCTGTTCCCCCGACACCTTCCATCCTGTGCCCCCCGACACCTTCCATCCTGTGCCCCCCGACACCTTCCATCCTGTTCTCCCCGACACCTTCCATCCTGTTCCCCCTGACACCTTCCATCCTGTTCCCCCCGACACCTTCCATCCTGTTCCCCCGACACCTTCCATCCTGTTCCCCCCGACACCTTCCATCCTGTGCCCCCCGACACCTTCCATCCTGTTCTCCCCGACACCTTCCATCCTGTTCCCTCTGACACCTTCCATCCTGTTCCCCCCGACACCTTTCATCCTGTTCCCCCCGACACCTTTCATCCTGTGCCCCCCGACACCTTCCATCCTGTTCCCCCCGACACCTGTCATCCTGTTCCCCCCGACACCTTCCATCCTGTGCCCCCCGACACCTTCCATCCTGTTCTCCCCGACACCTTCCATCCTGTTCCCCCCGACACCTTCCATCCTGTTCCCCCCGACACCTTCCATCCTGTGCCCCCCGACACCTTCCATCCTGTTACCCCCGACACCTTTCATCCTGTTCCCCCCGACACCTTCCATCCTGTGCCCCCCGACACCTTCCATCCTGTTCTCCCCGACACCTTCCATCCTGTTCCCCCTGACACCTTCCATCCTGTTCCCCCCGACACCTTCCATCCTGTTCCCCCCGACACCTTCCATGCTGTGCCCCCCGACACCTTCCATCCTGTTCTCCCCGACACCTTCCATCCTGTTCCCTCTGACACCTTCCATCCTGTTCCCCCCGACACCTTTCATCCTGTTCCCCCCGACACCTTTCATCCTGTTCCCCCCGACACCTTCCATCCTGTGCCCCCCGACACCTTCCATCCTGTTCCCCCCGACATCTTTTATCCTGTTCCCCCCGACACCTTCCATCCTGTGCCCCCCGACACCTTCCATCCTGTTCTCCCCGACACCTTCCATCCTGTTCCCTCTGACACCTTCCATCCTGTTCCCCCCGACACCTTCCATCCTGTTCCCCCCGACACCTTCCATCCTGTTCCCCCCGACACCTTCCATCCTGTTCCCCCCGACACCTTCCATCCTGTTCCCCCCGACACCTTCCATCCTGTTCCCCCCGACACCTTCCATCCTGTGCCCCCCGACACCTTCCATCCTGTGCCCCCCGACACCTTCCATCCTGTTCCCCCCGACACCTTCCATCCTGTTCCCCCCGACACCTTCCATCCTGTGCCCCCCGACACCTTCCATCCTGTTCTCCCCGACACCTTCCATCCTGTTCCCTCTGACACCTTCCATCCTGTTCCCCCCGACACCTTCCATCCTGTTCCCCCCGACACCTTCCATCCTGTTCCCCCCGACACCTTCCATCCTGTTCCCCCCGACACCTTCCATCCTGTTCCCCCCGACACCTTTCATCCTGTTCCCCCCGACACCTTCCATCCTGTTCCCCCCGACACCTTTCATCCTGTTCCCCCCGACACCTTCCATCCTGTTCCCCCCGACACCTTCCATCCTGTTCCCCCCTGACACCTTCCATCCTGTTCCCCCCGACACCTTCCATCCTGTTCCCCCCGACACCTTCCATCCTGTTCCCCCCGACACCTTTCATCCTGTTCCCCCCGACACCTTCCATCCTGTTCCCCCCGACACCTTCCATCCTGTTCCCCTCGACACCTTTCATCCTGTTCCCCCCGACACCTTTCATCCTGTTCCCCCCGACACCTTCCATCCTGTTCCCCCCGACACCTTTCATCCTGTTCCCTCCGACACCTTCCATCCTGTTCCCCCCGACACCTTTCATCCTGTTCCCCCCGACACCTTTCATCCTGTTCCCCCCGACACCTTCCATCCTGTTCCCCCCGACACCTTTCATCCTGTTCTCCCCGACACCTTCCATCCTGTTCTCCCCGACACCTTTCATCCTGTTCCCCCTGACACCTTCCATCCTGTTCCCCCCGACACCTTCCATCCTGTTCCCCCCGACACCTTCCATCCTGTTCTCCCCGACACCTTCCATCCTGTCGAGTTCTCTGGTAACGTCCTCACTGTGCGAGATGAATAATTTAAATAAAAATGTTGTTATTATTATTATTATAGTTCAACAATTTTCGGACACTGATACCCAAATTCTTTTTTTTTTTTTTTGATTTTTTTTTTTATAAAATTTACACTTGTCATCACTTTTTAAGGGGTTAAATGTCCAGGATTGGAGTTTGCGCTGATCCCTGAAATTGTAGTTGGGTGAGAGATGTTTGGGGATCGGGCTCAGGTTCACTAATGGGTTAAAGGTAAAATAAAACTTCCATAGTGGCCTATATTCCTGTACACGCCTGACGAAGTGCTGTGTGCACGAAACGGCCGTCGCTTTGCTTTTCCTCTCTTCCTGTGCAATCTGTTTTAAGAAGGATGAAATAAAGGACTATGATAAGGAAGTACCTCGGTGAGGGCCCCGCTTATACTTTTCGCATGTTTGTATGCCTGTATTGTCTCGGGCTTCAGTAAGTTCTGTAGTTTTTGGGATCCCCGCACTATATGATGTGAATGCTCTCGTAGTTCATTCACAGGGTAGTACATTGTTATCATAGGGTTAATAATATATTGGGATAATCGTATATTGGCTGACTGTACACCGAGATAATAGGTGGCCAGATGGTCTAGTGGTCTAGAATTCACCTACCTTGTGTAATTTACAGATGCCACCAAAGAAAAAGTCACCAGGGAAACCATCTAAATCCTCCAAACGTGAAGCCCCTGAACCTTCAGAGGAGGGATGTGAGGTAAAGGAGGTTGTGGTGAGCGAGCGGGAGGCTCGGCTGCAGGATGAACACAACCAGCTGGTGGCAGAACAAGACGGACTGAGAAGACGACTGGAGCAGCTACGGAGAGAGAACGAGTTCCTTCAAGAAGAGGCTGAGAAGGTCCGGGTGGAGAGCCAGGAATATCTTCTGTACATGAGCAAGAGAAGCCAGCGACGCCAAGACGTCATCATCAGCCTGAACGACCAGAACCAGCGGGAGCTGCAGAACATTCAGCAGCAGAAAGAAGAACTTGAGTCTAAGTTCTCTGCTGAAGAAAAGGAATTAAGGGACCTTCTGCTCAGGAGAGAAGCTGAACTCGCCAACCTGAGGAAGGAGCTGCAAGAACTGGAGCCCATGAGAGAGCTTCAGAAGGAGCAAGTCTCCCTCATCAAACGTCTGGAAGATGAAGTCATGGCCCATCGTGGGAAGCATGCCGAGGCCCTGCTACGGGTGAAGAGCGCCTTCCTGCGTGAGAAAAATCAATGTCAGAAAAACTCAGAGCAGCAACTCACCCAGCTTACCCAGAAAGCCCAGGAGGAGGCCAGGAAGGCCCTGCAGGAGGTCAGCACCAAGGTCAAGGAGGAAAACCAGAACCTGAGACAAGAACTGCTCCAGCTCATCCAGCAATACCGACTTCTACAAGTCCAGAAGAAAAGGCTCGAAGACAAGAACAAGCAGCTGCTGAGGGAGCAACAGTGCCGCAACGAGGTAGGGAACATTCAGAGGAAGCTAAAGATGGCGCCCACCCTCCCGAATCTATGAAGAAGCTGAGGAGAGGATTGACTGCCCGGTCACGGCTCATACTCCACAGTGGTGTGGTCTACATATCATCTACACGCCCTCGAAGCCACTTCCTGTCGCCATATTGACTGTCATGTGGCCACCCTCATGTACCAGTAATACTTTACTCCGGGGGCTCTATACGGTGACCCCCGATCTCACTATAACCAGTCACATGATGGTTATCAACAACACGCAGGGGTTAAACAGAAAGATTGAGACTACCCAGAAAGACATTGTAGCCTGCAGCCGGCGTATAGACGCCTGAAGAAGATTGCAGGACCTCAATGGCCGACATCAGCATGTGACTGGTTTTAGGTTGGATTTGTCTCGGGTTGTCGGCCCACAGTTGACTAGTGGCTTGGCTTACGATTCGCTTATTGTATTGCTCCTCCTGTCAGTGAATCATGTATCAGAGCTGTCATCAAACAATAATAACGTAATAGTGCCAGTCATACAGCGCCCCCTGTGGTCATTATTCTGTGAAAAACCTCTGCAGTTCATATCAATACTTCAGAAGCAGGGGACATGTTTATTCAGCAAGTTGCACACTACAGGACAGTGATATGGTATACGCCATGTCCTAGGGTAGCCAGCATTACATAGCAGTGGACCCCGTATCTCATGGTGCAGCTGCGCCTCCTGGAGGATGGTACTGTATATGCTCCATACTGTCACTCCCCCCACCCCACCCACATCCGTTACCATTGAGTCTGATCATTTCTTGCGTCCATACGCATTTATGCCTGTCCGTTGTCCGCACGTTTTGCCTTCGTAACATCTCTAGTGAGATACCGGGTCCCGTGTCATTACCGTGTCTGGAGTTCCGTCAGCGATCTGGCTAACTGAGATGAGACGTTCTCCGGTCACACGAGTACAGTCCACCTTTTATCTGTTTTCCATAGCGGCCGTCAGCTTCGTGGTGTCTTGTATCGTGAAGATTTCTGTAGGTTTGCGTGGAAGGAAGGGCGAGCGAGGATTGTTGCAGAGGTAACCAATGGTAAATTTGGCACCTCTGAACAGTTCCTCCCTGAATTTGGTGACGGTGAGGGAGTAGATACACAGATTACTGAATGAGCTGAAGACAATCAGCATGTTACACAACATCCTCACCACGTTGACTGGATGGTAGAAGTCGTAGCGGTTGACCGGTGGATACGTGAACCTTTCCACCACTTTGACAACCATTTTAGGCAGCCAGTGAACCAGAAACGAGATGGAAATCATTGCCAGGAGAGTTACAGACTTTTTTCTCCTCGCCACCTCCGGATCTTCTATTTGCTTCCCAGTGAATGAGCCCTTCAGGCCTAGTCGTACCTTGGTGGTCAAACTGATGTGCCAGACAGTCAAGCCATTGGTCAGTACTAATGAAACCAGCGGGAAAACTATCCAAACCGTGGTCTGAATGTGGTCGTAGACTGACAGGAAAGGTATCGAACTCAGGTTGCGATGTAGGGAACAAATATGAAAGAGGGTCCCATCTGGTTTAGTGGTACGGACCGGTACATACATCCACAAGGTCGGCATGGCTACAAAGAATGCACATACGTACACGCTAATGATGACCCACCGCGTGACCGAGGGCTTACAGAACCTGAGCTTCAGCTTCATACAACATACAATGATATAACGGTCAACGGAGAAGGCCACCGTGAGCCAGATGAGGGAGTAGACACATGTGAAATAGATCCAGTTACTGACCCCGCAGGAGGGCTCCGGCCACCACAGAGTAATGTCCACGTAGAAGTAGAAGATATCCCGAAAAACTGTTACCACGAGGATGAGTAGGAGATTGGCCACTGCTAGGGCCACCAGGTAGTATATGATGGACTTGGACATGTCCAGGTTCCCCTTCCACAGTACGGCCATGGTCATCAGGCTGGCTACAAGAGAAGAAAAACTGATCAGTCAACAGATCAACTTTATAAGACAGAGATCTCAGCGACTACAGACATCGGCTCATCCTAGAACCCCCTGAAGGAGAAGGTGGAGAAATGAAGCTTGGGGCCAAGAAGGTGGGGACTACAGAGATAAAGATATTGGATTCCTGGGATCTCCTGTTTACCATTAATGACCTCATTGCAGGATGATCTGCTATATACACAGTCCAGTCCTATTAATCTGAGCACCGCCTACTTTTGACGTCAACGTTAAATAACCAATCACAGAAGGCACGTGTCATCGGCCATCTGGGTGCACTCATCATTGTGGAAGGCACGATGGATCAGCACAAGTATGCTTCTATCCTTGCGGACCATGTTCACCCCTACATGTGAATTGTTTTTCCTCATCTACCAGCAGGACAATGCGACGTGTCCTAAAGCTCGCAGTGTACGTGCGTGGTCCGAGGAGCACCAGAATGAGTTTACCGTACTCGCTTGGCCAACAAATTCCCCGGACTTGAACCCAATCGAGAATCTGTGGGACCACCTCGATCGGGATGTTCGCGCCATGGACGCTCAACCGCGTAACCTAGCGCAGCTGGCCACGGCACTGGAGTCGGCATGGCTCAACATCCCAGTGACATCATCACAACATCCCCTCTCTTCCTGCACGTCTCGCAGCCGTCCGCTCTGCCAAAGGGGGTTATTCTGGATTGTGACAGGTGGTCACATTAATGGGACTGGACTGTGTAGCTGTCCTGCTTTCTTGTATGGCTGCGAAGACTGAGGGGTTTTGGTAACTGACAGAGACTTCCACCTGTGCAGCCCCATTAGTAATTGTGTACACCTGAAGCGCTGACATTCCCGAGCCAGACAAGACTATTCTTGTACATTAATTGTGCCGGTGCCGTCAGCACCCAGGGGGTGGGGGTGCTCTGTAGTAGAGCTGTTACACGGGGTCCTCCAGGTAACTACACATCTGCCCCATGGGAACAAACCTCGCACAATGTTACCTGAAATGTGAGTCAGCTATCCCAAAGTCTCTGCTGGGGTGACTGATCAGGCTGCTGGACATGCTTAGACTTGTAGTACCATAGGAATGGCTTACTAATAAGGGAACACCAGCGAATGTTTCTGCTTTTACCTGAGCTGAGATCCAATCCTCCTCCTTCTTGTAAAAACATCTGATTCTAGTGGTATCACCATGACAGCTGCTATAGAAGTTGTTACCCGTCTTTTCTTGACATTTGAATGACAAGTCTACCATAACTAGGCAGATGTGCCGCTCAGGAGCGTGAAAAAGCCAGGACTAGTAGTGGTGGGTTGTTGTAGCTGTCACTATATCATTAAGAATGGACACAATAACCAATCACTGTGATATCTATAACAATAGCTAAAAACAAGAGAACCCCTCAAGTGCATAAACCCTCGAAGGACATAGAACGAGGATTAGTAATCAAAAGAACGTTCCATAATTGGGGTTGAGTGATCGGGATCGGAAAAGATCAGATTCCGATCGGCGATCGAGTAAATTTCACGATCGGGATCAGAATTCTGATCCTGATCTTTTCCAGGCTGATCGCGGTCGGAGGTTATCTTAAGATCGGCTCAACCCTAAAAGTGACTTTTCCCATAGAGAAACATTGACTAGAGTTGAGCAATCGGGATTGGAAAAGATCGGATTCCGATCGCGATCGAGCAAATTTCATGATCGAGATCGGCTGGAAAATGATCGGAAATCGGATTTTAAAATTGATCCTGAAATCTCAAGATCGGCTCAACCCTATCCGTAATTCATGTATGGGCAGGAGGTCGGTCCTAATAACTTGCCCATAAATAATCTGTTGTAGGCAAGACAAGGCAGACAAACAATAAAGAAAATCAGATTGTAATCTTGAGAGACCACCAACCCATTGTAGTAAGAAAGGAGGTGACTATATGAAGGGTATACGGAAAGATCCACACAATGACCCAGAACCAAAGAACAGAATCATTGGAATAACTCCAGAGATTCTCCTTGGTTGTCTACAATCGTTTTGGTGCTGTAATGTGGCAATGCTCATGGCAGATGCCCCCATCTGATTTATTGTACATAGTGCGGTTTTCTGCCGATATTGATGCACGTTTGCCACAATCCCTATCAGACATCCCAGTTTTCTGGTGTGAGTTATAGGAATTGATGTTCATAAATATGTTGGAAACACTGTTCACTGGAAATTTTGGCGTAAATAGAGAAGTTGTGGACTACTATTGATAAATACACCCCCATCTGTATCTATAAAGCGTTATATATAACCACACCCCTTTAACAGTACTGCCATGGGACAAACCCGCTTTATCCATAGAGGGTCAAACTGATTTAGCATTTGCTGCCGCCACATATATTGATATCCCGAACGAGCCCCCAATATTTCAGAATGCAGCGATAATACCGCCAGTCACTGATTCAAAATTATCAGCACAAGCAGTATATCTTTTTTGCAGTTAAGGGAGACCTTCCAGAAAAGTTGTAAAAAATCCTTCTTACTACACATAACAAAAATGTTAAAGGCTTCTCCAGGACTATGATATTGATCTCCTGTCCTTAGGATAGGTCATCAACATCAGGCCGCGTGAATAAAGGGGCTGCAGAAGTTGGACAAGTGCTATGGCCTCTTCACTGATTAGCACAGTGCCATCCATCGCATAGTGATTGTGCTTGGTTTGGCATCTGAGCCCCATATATTTGTGGGTACTATTCCGTTATCGGGCCAGCAGCAGCGCATTTCAGCACCAGCTTTCGGGACAGCAGTTCAGTTCAGCAGCGGGAATTACAATGACATCCGAGGACTGCTGGCCCGATGCTTGTGCCCAGTAGCCAGTACATCAATGACCCCCCCTCCATCTCCTCCTCCTTCCAGTGCTGCCCCCCAGCTCTCCTTACATCTACCCCGTACCCTCTCCCCGCCACATGACTAAGCCGATGCTGGCCCGATGATAGAGGCCGTGCTTGTGTGTAGTAGGCAGTACATCGATCGATGCCCTCATCCTCCTCTTCCTTCCAGTGCTGCCCCCCAGCTCTTCTTACATCTGCCCCGTACCCTCTCCCTGTAATAGGCCTCACCGTAAATCTTGAGCAATGAATGCTACTAGATAGCCGCCGGACGCTGCAGAAAGTTTGTCCCTCCGGCTCGCTGTAGCTCACCGTTCCTATAGTCGGCGTGTTTCTTGTCAGGGCCTGGATTGAGCCCCGGTGTCTTTCCTTTCGGTCTCGGTACTAGCGCTGAGGTGAGGCCTAGTCGTGTGGCGGGGAGAGGGTACGGGGAAGATGTAAGGAGAGCTGGGGGGCAGCACTGGCAGGAGGAGAAGGATGGGGGAGGGGGGTCATCGATGTACTGGTTACTGGGCACAAGCATCGGGCCAGCAGTCCTCGGATGTCATTGTAATTCCCGCTGCTGAACTGCTGTCCCGAAAGCTGCTGCTGAACTGCGCTGCTGCTGGCCCGATAACGGAATAGTACCTATTTGTGACTAATGGGCACAATGTCACTGTCCTAAGGAAAGGACGGGTAGCTCACCGAAATGGCACAAGCTCTTTAAACAGCTGATCGACATGGGTCCCGGCTGTCAGACTAATAAATCATTCATATCATTGACCTGGAAAAACCCATTTAAGGAAAATTGCTGAGCTTTCTTGGCAAATCGGTAACTCGAGATACTGGCATACAAGAGCCACTGAAGGGCAAAACTCCAGTGTTGGTGGTTCCCGCATTGTGGTGGTCTTAGGAGCTCGGTCACACCATGTCACCATGAAACCACGTACACTCACCAGGCATCCCAAACACACACATGATGGGGTAAAAGAGCCTCTGCACAGTCCGGATCCAAGGCTCGTCCATCGTTGTACCCCCGATGGTTTTCAAACCCCCAATAGGTAAAATATACTTTTCCTTCAATTTTTCCCCCACACACTGTATCTAAGCTATATCTGTCCCTCACATGCTTCTCCTCTCCAACTACCACTGCAAAACCCAACCTAAAACATCCACTGCTGCCAACAATTGCCCCCAGACACGGCCCCTCTCCAGTGACCGCTCTTCTCACAAGACCACCACTAACTGCAGCTTCCCTTTTCTATGCAACTACTGCCTATAATAGACCATGCTTGAGCCAACACCTACTCCCTACAGTCACTGCCCCAAGACTCAGCGCTTAGTCAATAACTGCCCCTGTAATACTGAGTCTGTCTGATTTTTGCCTCTCGCCTTCAGTGATACCCTTGTTATACACCACATACATTCTCCTCTCCTCACGGACCCCCATCCTTGCTCATGCCTTTAATAGCCCTCCTCATACCCCCTTCCTGGCCCTGATTGGCCACTTCAGTGTGAGGTAAGTGTCCACTGAGTAAACTCTACTTATGTTTAGTGTCATTTAGAGAGAGAGAGAGATAGCGCCTCCCAGGGGCCTCATTCACATACTGACAGTCAGAAGGCATCCCAGCACAGAGCGCCATTATACCAGACACCTGGGCTCTGACGCCATGTGAGACTGTCACGAATAATCAGCTGAAACCCCCAGAGACAGCCCTCACCTGGGCCCATTCACTCAACTCGACAAAATACTAGATGGCAGGAGAATGTACGGGGAAGTGTCTTTAATACGGGCATGGCCATAGTAAAAACAGAGTGAATGAGTGAGGGACAGAGAAAGCGGATAGTTAGAAAAACCAACGTGCTCCGTCTTTGCCAATTTTCATGGAAAAACAGACCCAATAGAAATCAAGGGATTGGTTTTTAAGGATTGACGTCTGAGTTATGTCCGTTGGAAACAATGAAATTCGCCTGTTATGTAACAGCCCATTATAAGCTGATGCACAATGGTTGACAAACGGCCATCAAAAACGGAGCAGAGCAGATGCAAAAAGAACGTTCACGGCCATTTTTATGGACATCAGATCCGTCGCTGGCGTGTGAATGAGGCCTAAGGAGGTAAAGTAAGTCTGTGCTCACGAGGCAGAATTCCACTTCCAAAATCAACACCAAATTATGGTCTCACATTATTTTGTGAGGCTAAAAAGGGAGCAGGAATAGTAAGCGTCCTGCTCGATCTTACCGCCAATTTCCACGACATCCCATAGACAACACCCCGCTCACAAGGCTTTAACTAAAGACTACAAGATTTTTAGAGGGGTTGTCCAAGGGGCTGTTAATTCATTTGGCTGTCCCAGGTTATGGCAGCTGATGGTCCCGGGGGTTGTGATGTGACCAGAGACGTCCTTCAGCCTCTACGAATAACCCTAACCCCGCAGGCTGGACAGTTCAGATCACATGTGATATAGACCAGAGGTTCTTAGCTGAGAACCATCGTCCTAAAGCTTGAACCGCAGATGTGAAGAATCTTAGGAGATGAGTGGAATGTGGTAATAAATATCCAAGGAATCAGGGGAGGAGGATATTAGGTTCTCCATTTTGAATTTCATGTCTTCATGTTCAGAAACGTCAAGTTTATAATTATTCAATAGGACCCAAGGCGTTGAAAAATGGCCGACCTCTCTCCGATCATCAGGATCCAGCACTCCTGACTCAAGCATGGATAGAAGTCCAAAAAGTCCTGTCCTAGGCGGAAGGGGAAGGTGAGGAGGTCACCCCAAACCAGGAGGAATAGAAGACCCTCCTCAGGCCCTCCTGAATGGTTACCTTTGTTCCTGGACAAAACCTTTACAACTTTCCCAACCAAAAAGTTATTCTTTGTACGAGATGTTGGAACAATGATGGGGGTTAAGGAGGATTTTGTTGGTTTTCTCTCCCTCCTCATCTACTCCTTATAGACCCTCGACTGGACATTTGCACGTTCTATCTTCTGGGAATCCTTTCTTTTATCAGATGCCTTTTTTAAGATCTCATCCAGGGAAGGCCCAAAACTTGTCCTCCTGTAACGTTGTAGCACATAGTTCATTTTTAGATCTTGTATGCAGTATTTTCCGAGACCTCATCCACAAGGCTCCCCGAGATACGAGATAAGGCCCCGTCATGGGCAGCCAATCTAATGGCCTGGGCATCAGCCAATAACTCTGTAGCTGCTCCTAACATGGGGACTGATCCCATAATGTCCTCCTGAGAGGTTTTACTTTTTCAGTGGATCTCCAGATCAGAGGTGGAGAAATCTCATGAGGTTCATTTTGTTAACCATTTGTGAGGTTCGGCCCGCTGGCTCATTTTGGATGAAACCTGTTGGGCACAAACCCATTAGTGCTATTATTATACTATGAGGTCTCCTCAGACCCCAAATTATACTAAGTTGGGGCCAAAGGGAGCGGAGTAGAAACAACAAACAGTGATACTCACCTGGCCTGATGGTGTCCTGCAACCCCCGGTATCCTCTAACAGTCTCTAGACGACGTGAGTGCGCCAACACCATGATGCTGGGTGCCATGATATTGGCGCACCCCATGTGACCACTGAGGCCAAATCAAAGGCTTTAACATTGACCTTAAGACACTTTAGGAACGCCAGAGGGCACCAGGGGACCCCTGGACACCACGAAGATGCCTAGCAGAGGTGAAGCAAAGTGAATGTACTCCAATACAGTCACATCCAAGGTCGGACCTATCACCTCTTCCTAGGCAGTGAATTGGGGGAGATCACAGGTAAAAGATACCTGACTGCTCAGAATAGAAGGACACATGATACAGCTGGTGACAACCTATGTGAGACTGTGACAGAGGCCATACTGGTTGTCACCCAGGATTATGGGGTTACTGAGGGTCACAGTTGCACTGTCTATGACATTCCAGCAGTTGTCAGTGACTCCTGGGTTCTCATGTACTTGTGGTTATTTTCGGTGTCCCCCGTGCCCTATATAGTAGTGGATAATCTCCAGGCACTGCGATCAGTCATGGTGCACTGAGCTGAGATGACAGCCCATCCCCCGGAGACGAGGCTGCCGGTGCCGCAAAGATTATTAAATGCCGGTCCCCGAAGGCCGGAGAAGAAGATAATTGTGTAATTGTCACAGATCATTCAGAGAGAATGTATATACCGCCAACTACTACCAGGAGAGATAGGATGTATATACCGCCAACTACTACCAGGAGAGATAGGATGTATATACCGCCAACTACTACCAGGAGAGATAGGATGTATATACCGCCAACTACTACCAGGAGAGATAGGATGTATATACCGCCAACTACTACCAGGAGAGATAGGATGTATATACCGCCAACTACTACCAGGAGAGATAGGGTGTATATACCGCCAACTACTACCAGGAGAGATAGGATGTATATACCGCCAACTACTACCAGGAGAGATAGGATGTATATACCGCCAACTACTACCAGGAGAGATAGGATGTATATACCGCCAACTACTACCAGGAGAGATAGGATGTATATACCGCCAACTACTACCAGGAGAGATAGGATGTATATACCGCCAACTACTACCAGGAGAGATAGGGTGTATATACCGCCAACTACTACCAGGAGAGATAGGGTGTATATACCGCCAACTACTACCAGGAGAGATAGGATGTATATACCGCCAACTACTACCAGGAGAGATAGGATGTATATACCGCCAACTACTACCAGGAGAGATAGGATGTATATACCGCCAACTACTACCAGGAGAGATAGGATGTATATACCGCCAACTACTACCAGGAGAGATAGGATGTATATACCGCCAACTACTACCAGGAGAGATAGGATGTATATACCGCCAACTACTACCAGGAGAGATAGGATGTATATACCGCCAACTACTACCAGGAGAGATAGGATGTATATACCGCCAACTACTACCAGGAGAGATAGGATGTATATACCGCCAACTACTACCAGGAGAGATAGGATGTATATACCGCCAACTACTACCAGGAGAGATAGGATGTATATACCGCCAACTACTACCAGGAGAGATAGGATGTATATACCGCCAACTACTACCAGGAGAGATAGGATGTATAAACCGCCAATTACTACCAGGAGAGATAGGATGTATATACCGCCAACTACTACCAGGAGAGATAGGATGTATATACCGCCAACTACTACCAGGAGAGATAGGATGTATATACCGCCAACTACTACCAGGAGAGATCGGATGTATATACCGCCAACTACTACCAGGAGAGATCGGATGTATATACCGCCAACTACTACCAGGAGAGATAGGATGTATATACCGCCAACCACTACCAGGAGAGATCGGATGTATATACAGCCAACTACTACCAGGAGAGATAGGATGTATATACCGCCAACTACTACCAGGAGAGATAGGATGTATATACCGCCAACTACTACCAGGAGAGATAGGATGTATATACCGCCAACTACTACCAGGAGAGATAGGATGTATATACCGCCAACTACTACCAGGAGAGATAGGATGTATATACCGGCAACTACTACTAGGAGAGATAGGATGTATATACCGCCAACTACTACCAGGAGAGATAGGATGTATATACCGCCAACTACTACCAGGAGAGATAGGATGTATATACCGCCAACTACTACCAGGAGAGATAGGATGTATATACAGCCAACTACTACCAGGAGAGATAGGATGTATATACCGCCAACTACTACCAGGAGAGATAGGATGTATATACAGCCAACTACTACCAGGAGAGATAGGATGTATATACCGCCAACTACTACCAGGAGAGATAGGATGTATATACCGCCAACTACTACCAGGAGAGATAGGATGTATATACAGCCAACTACTACCAGGAGAGATAGGATGTATATACCGCCAACTACTACCAGGAGAGATAGGATGTATATACCGCCAACTACTACCAGGAGAGATAGGATGTATATACCGCCAACTACTACCAGGAGAGATAGGATGTATATACCGCCAACTACTACCAGGAGAGATAGGATGTATATACCGCCAACTACTACCAGGAGAGATAGGATGTATATACCGCCAACTACTACCAGGAGAGATAGGATGTATATACCGCCAACTACTACCAGGAGAGATAGGATGTATATACCGCCAACTACTACCAGGAGAGATAGGATGTATATACCGCCAACTACTACCAGGAGAGATAGGATGTATATACAGCCAACTACTACCAGGAGAGATAGGATGTATATACCGCCAACTACTACCAGGAGAGATAGGATGTATATACCGCCAACCACTACCAGGAGAGATAGGATGTATATACCGCCAACCACTACCAGGAGAGATAGGATGTATATACCGCCAACTACTACCAGGAGAGATAGGATGTATATACCGCCAACTACTACCAGGAGAGATAGGATGTATATACAGCCAACTACTACCAGGAGAGATAGGATGTATATACAGCCAACTACTACCAGGAGAGATAGGATGTATATACCGCCAACAACTACCAGGAGAGATAGGATGTATGTACCGCCAACTACTACCAGGAGAGATAGGATGTATGTACCGCCAACTACTACCAGGAGAGATAGGATGTATATACCGCCAACTACTACCAGGAAAGATAGGATGTATATACAGCCAACTACTACCAGGAGAGATAGGATGTATATACAGCCAACTACTACCAGGAGAGATAGGATGTATATACCGCCAACAACTACCAGGAGAGATAGGATGTATGTACCGCCAACTACTACCAGGAGAGATAGGATGTATATACCGCCAACTACTACCAGGAGAGATAGGATGTATATACAGCCAACTACTACCAGGAGAGATAGGATGTATATACAGCCAACTACTACCAGGAGAGATAGGATGTATATACCACCAACTACTACCAGGAGAGATAGGATGTATATACCGCCAACTACTACCAGGAGAGATAGGATGTATATACCGCCAACCACTACCAGGAGAGATAGGATGTATATACCGCCAACTACTACCAGGAGAGATAGGATGTATATACCGCCAACTACTACCAGGAGAGATAGGATGTATATACCGCCAACTACTACCAGGAGAGATAGGATGTATATACCGCCAACTACTACCAGGAGAGATAGGATGTATATACCGCCAACCTACTACCAGGAGAGATAGGATGTATATACCGCCAACAACTACCAGGAGAGATAGGATGTATATACCGCCAACTACTACCAGGAGAGATAGGATGTATATACCGCCAACTACTACCAGGAGAGATAGGATGTATATACCGCCAACTACTACCAGGAGAGATAGGATGTATATACCGCCAACTACTACCAGGAGAGATAGGATGTATATACCGCCAACTACTACCAGGAAAGATAGGATGTATATACCGCCAACTACTACCAGGAGAGATAGGATGTATATACCGCCAACCACTACCAGGAGAGATCGGATGTATATACAGCCAACTACTACCAGGAGAGATAGGATGTATATACAGCCAACTACTACCAGGAGAGATAGGATGTATATACCGCCAACTACTACCAGGAGAGATAGGATGTATATACCGCCAACTACTACCAGGAGAGATAGGATGTATATACCGCCAACTACTACCAGGAGAGATAGGATGTATATACCACCAACTACTACCAGGAGAGATAGGATGTATATACCGCCAACTACTACCAGGAGAGATAGGATGTATATACCGCCAACTACTACCAGGAGAGATAGGATGTATATACCGCCAACTACTACCAGGAGAGATAGGATGTATATACCGCCAACTACTACCAGGAGAGATAGGAAGTATATACCGCCAACTACTACCAGGAGAGATAGGATGTATATACAGCCAACTACTACCAGGAGAGATAGGATGTATATACCGCCAACTACTACCAGGAGAGATCGGATGTATATACCGCCAACTACTACCAGGAGAGATAGGATGTATATACCGCCAACTACTACCAGGAGAGATAGGATGTATATACCGCCAACTACTACCAGGAGAGATAGGATGTATATACCGCCAACAACTACCAGGAGAGATAGGATGTATATACCGCCAACTACTACCAGGAGAGATAGGATGTATATACCGCCAACCACTACCAGGAGAGATCGGATGTATATACAGCCAACTACTACCAGGAGAGATAGGATGTATATACCGCCAACTACTACCAGGAGAGATAGGATGTATATACCGCCAACTACTAACAGGAGAGATAGGATGTATATACCGCCAACTACTACCAGGAGAGATAGGATGTATATACCGCCAACTACTACCAGGAGAGATAGGATGTATATACCGCCAACTACTACCAGGAGAGATAGGATGTATATACCGCCAACTACTACCAGGAGAGATAGGATGTATATACCGCCAACTACTACCAGGAGAGATAGGATGTATATACCGCCAACTACTACCAGGAAAGATAGGATGTATATACCGCCAACTACTACCAGGAGAGATCGGATGTATATACAGCCAACTACTACCAGGAGAGATAGGATGTATATACCGCCAACTACTACCAGGAGAGATAGGATGTATATACCGCCAACCACTACCAGGAGAGATCGGATGTATATACAGCCAACTACTACCAGGAGAGATAGGATGTATATACAGCCAACTACTACCAGGAGAGATAGGATGTATATACCGCCAACTACTACCAGGAGAGATAGGATGTATATACCGCCAACTACTACCAGGAGAGATAGGATGTATATACCGCCAACTACTACCAGGAGAGATAGGATGTATATACCACCAACTACTACCAGGAGAGATAGGATGTATATACCGCCAACTACTACCAGGAGAGATAGGATGTATATACCGCCAACTACTACCAGGAGAGATAGGATGTATATACCGCCAACTACTACCAGGAGAGATAGGATGTATATACCGCCAACTACTACCAGGAGAGATAGGAAGTATATACCGCCAACTACTACCAGGAGAGATAGGATGTATATACAGCCAACTACTACCAGGAGAGATAGGATGTATATACCGCCAACTACTACCAGGAGAGATCGGATGTATATACCGCCAACTACTACCAGGAGAGATAGGATGTATATACCGCCAACTACTACCAGGAGAGATAGGATGTATATACCGCCAACTACTACCAGGAGAGATAGGATGTATATACCGCCAACAACTACCAGGAGAGATAGGATGTATATACCGCCAACTACTACCAGGAGAGATAGGATGTATATACCGCCAACCACTACCAGGAGAGATCGGATGTATATACAGCCAACTACTACCAGGAGAGATAGGATGTATATACCGCCAACTACTACCAGGAGAGATAGGATGTATATACCGCCAACTACTAACAGGAGAGATAGGATGTATATACCGCCAACTACTACCAGGAGAGATAGGATGTATATACCGCCAACTACTACCAGGAGAGATAGGATGTATATACCGCCAACTACTACCAGGAGAGATAGGATGTATATACCGCCAACTACTACCAGGAGAGATAGGATGTATATACCGCCAACTACTACCAGGAAAGATAGGATGTATATACCGCCAACTACTACCAGGAGAGATCGGATGTATATACAGCCAACTACTACCAGGAGAGATAGGATGTATATACCGCCAACTACTACCAGGAGAGATAGGATGTATATACCGCCAACCACTACCAGGAGAGATCGGATGTATATACAGCCAACTACTACCAGGAGAGATAGGATGTATATACCGCCAACTACTACCAGGAGAGATAGGATGTATATACCGCCAACTACTAACAGGAGAGATCGGATGTATATACCGCCAACTACTACCAGGAGAGATAGGATGTATATACCGCCAACTACTACCAGGAGAGATCGGATGTATGTACAGCCAACTACTACCAGGAGAGATAGGATGTATATACCGCCAACTACTAACAGGAGAGATAGGATGTATATACCGCCAACTACTACCAGGAGAGATAGGATGTATATACCGCCAACTACTACCAGGAGAGATAGGATGTATATACCGCCAACTACTAGCAGGAGAGATAGGATGTATATACCGCCAACTACTACCAGGAGAAGATAGGATGTATTATACCGCCAACTACTAGCAGGAGAGATAGGATGTATATACCGCCAACTACTACCAGGAGAGATAGGATGTATATACCGCCAACTACTACCAGGAGAGATAGGATGTATATACCGCCAACTACTACCAGGAGAGATAGGATGTATATACCGCCAACTACTACCAGGAGAGATAGGATGTTATATACCGCCAACTACTACCAGGAAGAGATAGGATGTATATACCGCCAACTACTACCAGGAGAGATAGGATGTATATATACCGCCAACCACTACCAGGGAGAGATCGGATGTATATACAGCCAACTACTACCAGGAGAGATAGGATGTATATACCGCCAACTACTACCAGGAGAGATAGGATGTATATACCGCCAACTACTAACAGGAGAGATAGGATGTATATACTGCCAACTACTACCAGGAGAGATAGGATGTATATTACCGCCAACTACTACCAGGAGAGATAGGATGTATATACCGCCAACTACTACCAGGAGAGATAGGATGTATATACCGCCAACTACTACCAGGAGAGATTAGGATGTATATTACCGCCAACTACTACCAGGAGAGATAGGATGGTATATACCGCCAAACTACTACCAGGAGAGATAGGATGTTATATACCGCCAACTACTACCAGGAGAGATAGGATGTATATACCGCCAACTACTACCAGGAGGAGATAGGATGTATATACCGCCCAACTACTACCAGGAGAGATAGGATGTATTTTACCGCCAACTACTACCAGGAGAGATAGGATGTATATTACCGCCAACTACTACCAGGAGAGATAGGATGTATATACCGCCAACTACTACCAGGGAGAGATAGGGATGTATATTACCGCCAACTACTACCAGGAGAGATAGGGATGTATATACCGCCAACCACTACCAGGAGAGATAGGATGTATATACCGCCAACTACTACCAGGGAGAGATAGGATGTAATATTACCGCCAACTACTACCAGGGAGAGATAGGATGTATATACCGCCAACTACTAACAGGAGAGATAGGATGTTATAATACCGCCAACTACTACCCAGGAGAGATAGGATTGTATATACAGCCAACTACTACCAGGAGAGATAGGATGTATATACCGCCAACTACTAGCAGGAGAGATAGGATGTATATACCGCCAAACTACTACCAGGAGAGATAGGATGTATATACCGCCAACTACTACCAGGAGAGATAGGATGTATATACCGCCAACTACTACCAGGAGAGATAGGATGTATATACCGCCACAACTACTACCAGGAGAGGATAGGATGTATATACCGCCAACTACTACCAGGAGAGATAGGATGTATATACCGCCAAACTACTACCAGGAGAGATAGGATGTATATACCGCCAACTACTACCAGGAGAGATAGGATGTATATACCGCCAACTACTACCAGGAGAGAGATAGGGATGTATATACCGCCAACTACTACCAGGAGAGATAGGATGTATATACTGCCAAACTACTACCAGTAATACCTCCCAACCGCCCTGGATTCAGCGGGGACAGTCCCAGATTCCGTGTCTTGTCCCACGGTCCCCTTTCAGTGGGAGTTTATGTCCTGGATTTAACTCATCTGCGTCCTAAGAGGATGTAGCTGAGTTAAATACATTGGTGAAGCAGGAGCGGAGAGGGACATGTGTGTGGACTGAGGGCAACTGGAAGAGGACATTATCATACCTCCCAAGCGTCCTGGATTCCATGGGATATTCACGAATTTGGTGTCCTATCCCGCAGTCCTGGTCGGTGGGAGGTATGTCCCTGGTTTCAACTCAGATGAGTTTGAATACATATGCTAGTAAGGCAGAAGCTGTCACAGCTCAGTGACACTAGCTACTGCTAGTGGATGTGATGGACGTCACTCACATCGCGCCTACCAACTCTGTGAATGAGGGACTGAAGAGAGAGCAGCGGGGGAGCGATGGAAAGGTGACTATAAGTAGGTTTTGTGTTAAACATTGAGATGGAACATAATGAAGCGGATCCATGAAACTGGGGGCAGATGAAGGGGGGGGCGGCATGAAACTGGGGCAGATGAAGGGGACGACAACATGAAAACTGGGCAGAGATGGAGGGAGACATGAAACTGTGGAGCAGAGGATGGGGGACATGAAAACTAGGCAGAGATGGAGGGTGACATGAATCTGGGGGCAGAGATGGGAGGGGACATGGAATCTGGGGGCAGAGATGGAGGGGGACATGAAACTGGGGGCAGAGATGGAGGGGGACCATGAAACTGGGGGCAGAGATGGAGGGGACATGAATCTGGGGGCAGAGATGGAGGGACATGAATCTGGGGGTAGAGATGGGAGGGACATGAAATCTGGGGGCAGGAGATGGAGGGGACATGGAATTCTGTGGGCAGAGATGGGGGGGACATGAAACTGGGCAGAGATGGGGGGGGACATGAAAACTGGGCAAGAGATGGGGGGACATGAATCTGGGGGCAAAGATGGGGGGACATGAAACTGGGGGGAGAGATGGAGGGGGGACATGAATCTGGGCAGAGATGGAGGGGGACATGAAACTGGGCAGAGATGGGGGGACATGAAACTGGGCAGAGATGGAGGAGACATGAATCTGGGGGCAGAGATGGAGGGGACATGAATCTGGGGGCAGAGATGGAGGATCATGAATCTGGGGGGCAGAGTTGGAGGGACATGAATCTGGGGGCAGAGATGGAGGGGACATGAATCTGGGGGCAGAGATGGGGGGACATGAAACTGGGCAGAGGATGGGGGAAAATGAAACTTTGGGAGAGATGGAGGGGGGAAATGAATCTGGGCAGAGATGGGGGGACATGAAACTGGGGGAGAGATGGAGGGGGGGACATGAATCTGGGGGGCAGAGATGGGGAGACATAAAAACTGGGGGCAGAGATGGGGACATGAATCTGGGGGCAGAGATGGGGGACATGAAACTGGGGGCAGAGATGGGGAGACATAAAACTGGGGGCAGAGATGGAGGGACATGAAATCTGGGGGCAGAGATGGGGGACATGAAAACTGAGGGGCAGAGATGGGGGGACATGAATCTAGGGGGCAGAGATGGGGACATGGAAACCGGGGCAGAGATGGGGGACATGAAACTGGGGGAGAGATGGGGGACATGAATCTGGGGGCAGAGATGGAGGAGACATGAATCTGGGGGCAGAGATGGGGGACATGAATCTGGGGGCAGAGATGGGGGACATGGAATCTGGGGGGCAGAGATGGAGGGGGGACATGAAAACTGGCGGCAGGAGATGGGGCAACATGAATCTGGGGGCAGAGATGGGGGGACATGAATCTGGGGGCAGAGGATGGAGGGGGACATGAAATGGGGACATGAATCTGGGGGCAGAGATGAAAGGGGAACTGAATCTGGGGGGAGAGATGGAGGGGGGGACATGAATCTGGGCAGAGATGGGGGGGACATGAAAACTGGGGGCAGAGATGGAGGACATGAATCTGGGGGCAGAGATGGAGGGGACATGAATCTGGGGGCAGAGAATGGGGGGGACATGAATCTGGGGGCAGAGATGGAGGGGAACATGAATCTGGGGGCAAAGATGGAGGGGGACATGAATCTGGGGGCAGAGATGGGGGGGACATGAATCTGGGGGCAGAGATGGGGGGGACATGAATCTGGGGGCAGAGATGGAGGGACATGAATCTGGGGGGCAGAGATGGAGGGGGGACACGAATCTGGGGGGCAGAGGATGGAGGGGAACATTGAATCTGGGGGCAGAGATGGAGGGGGGACACGAAATCTGGGGGCAGAGATGGGGGGGACATGAATCTGGGGGCAGAGATGGAGGGGAACATGAATCTGGGGGCAAAGATGGAGGGGACATGAATCTGGGGGCAGAGATGGGGGGGACATGAATCTGGGGGGCAGAGATGGGGGACATGAATCTGGGGCAGAGATGGAGGGGACATGAAAATGGGGGACATGAATCTGGGGGGCAGAGATGAAAGGGGAAACTGAATCTGGGGGAGAGATGGAGGGGGGGACATGAATCTGGGCAGAGATGGGGGGACATGAAACTGGGGGGAGAGATGGAGGGGTGACATGAAAACTGGGGGCAGAGATGGAGGGACATGAATCTGGGGGCAGAGATGGAGGGGGACATGAATCTGGGGGCAGAGATGGGGGGACATGAATCTGGGGGCAGAGATGGAGGGAAACATGAATCTGGGGGCAAAGATGGAGGGGACATGAATCTGGGGGCAGAGATGGGGGGGACATGAATCTGGGGGCAGAGATGGGGGGGACATGAATCTGGGGGGCAGAGATGGAGGGACATGAATCTGGGGGCAGAGATGGAGGGGACATGAATCTGGGGGCAGAGATGGAGGGACATGAATCTGGGGGCAGAGATGGAGGGGACATGAATCTGGGGGCAGAGATGGAGGGGGGGACATGAATCTTGGGGGCAGAGATGGAGGGACATGAATCTGGGGGCAGAGATGGAGGGACATGGAATCTGGGGGCAGAGATGGAGGGACATGAATCTGGGGGCAGAGATGGAGGGGGGGAACACGAATCTGGGGGGCAGAGATGGGGGGACATGAATCTGGGGGCAGAGATGGAGGGGGGGACATGAATCTGGGGGGCAGAGATGGAGGGGACATGAATCCTGGGGGCAGAGATGGAGGGGGGACACGAATCTGGGGGGCAGAGATGGGGGGACATGAATCTGGGAGCAGAGATGGAGGGAACATGAATCTGGGGGGCAAAGATGGAGGGGACATGATCTGGGGGCAGAGATGGGGGGACATGAATCTGGGGGCAGAGATGGGGGGACATGAATCTGGGGGCAGAGATGCAGGGACATGAATCTGGGGGCAGAGATGGAGGGGGGACGCGAAATCTGGGGGCAGAGATGGAGGGGACATGAATCTGGGGGCAGAGATGGAGGGGGGGGACATGAATCTGGGGGCAGAGATGGGGGGGGACATGAATCTGGGGGCAGAGATGGAGGGAATATGAAATCTGGGGGCAGAGAATGGAGGGACATGAATCTGGGGGCAGAGATGGAGGGGGGGACACGAATCTGGGGCAGAGATGGAGGGGGGGACACGAAATCTGGGGGCAGAGATGGAGGGGGACATGAATCTGGGGGCAGAGATGGAGGGGACATGAATCTGGGGGCAGAGATGGGGGGACATGAGTCTGGGGGCCAGAGATGGAGGGAATTGAATCTGGGGGCAGAGATGGAGGGGACATGAATCTGGGGGGCAGAGATGGAGGGGACATGAATCTGGGGCAGAGATGGAGGGACATGAATCTGGGGGCAGAGATGGAGGGGACATGAATCTGGGGGGCAGAGATGGAGGGGGGGACATGAATCTGGGGGCAGAGATGGAGGGGACATGAATCTGGGGGCAGAGATGGAGGGGACATGAATCTGGGGGCAGAGATGGGGGGACATGAATCTGAGGGCAGGAGATGGAGAGGGACATGAATCTGGGGGCAGAGATGGAGGGGACATGAATCTGGGGGCAGAGATGGAGGGGGGACATGAATCTGGGGGCAGAGATGGGGGACATGAATCTGGGGGCAGAGATGGAGGGGGGACATGAATCTGGGGGCAGAGATGGGGGACATGAATCTGGGGGCAGAGATGGAGGGGACATGAATCTGAGGGCAGAGATGGAGGGGGGACATGAATCTGAGGGCAGAGATGGAGGGGACATGAATCTGGGGGCAGAGATGGACGGGGGATATATAGTGTACAGGTGACTGTAGGAGGAGTATACTGTGTGTGGGGGGGGGCACATGGAAAATGAATGAGAATGGGCGGAGTCAACATAAAAGTGGGCGGGGCTAAATTTACTAAATTTTCTGTTCTTCAGAAGTTGGGAGGTTTGGATTATACTGAGGGCACCTGGAGGAGGACATTGTACTGAGGGCACCTGTAAGGACATTACTGCCCCCTTTAGTTGCCCCAGTCTTTGGCATTGAGCACGGTCTCCTTATAGATAATTGCACAGTCAGCTCCGGATCCTTCACATACTAAAAGGCCCCGCCCGGGCTCAGACCCGCCCAAATAACATCAGTCACGTGTTCTGAGTGGTAGACTGAACATCACGTGACGCGTTCTGTGTTTACTGTACATAAAGTTATTGAGAGAGGGCGGGGCCTGGAGATCTTGTATCCAATAGGAGGTGGAGGGGCGGGCGGTCTCCATAGTGACACTGCAGCCGCTCTGTACGGTGCTCTATGGTGAAGGAGGACTGAGCAACATGGCTGACGGCGGCGGTGACGGGGGAGCCGGGGAAGCTCCGCCACTCTGTATGATCGTGCTGGGGATGGCCGGCTCCGGGAAGACCACCTTCGTACAGGTCAGTGTGACTGAGGAGCGGCGGGAATCCTGATGGAGGAGACTGATCCCTACACCTATACACATCACATGGAGAGCGATCCCTACAGCTACTGCTATACACATCACATGGAGAGCGATCCCTACAGCTACTGCTATACACATCACATGGAGAGCGATCCCTACAGCTACTGCTATACACATCACATGGAGAGCGATCCCTACACCCACTGCTATACACATCACATGGAGAGCGATCCCTACAGCTACTGCTATACACATCACATGGAGAGCGATCCCTACACCCACTGCTATATACATCACATGGAGAGCGATCCCTACACCCACTGCTATACACATCACATGGAGAGCGATCCCTACAGCTACTGCTATACACATCACATGGAGAGCGATCCCTACACCCACTGCTATATACATCACATGGAGAGCGATCCCTACACCCACTGCTATACACATCACATGGAGAGCGATCCCTACAGCCACTGCTATATACATCACATGGAGAGCGATCCCTACACCCACTGCTATATACATCACATGGAGAGCGATCCCTACAGCCACTGCTATATACATCACATGGAGAGCGATCCCTACACCCACTGCTATATATCACATGGAGAGCGATCCCTACAGCCACTGCTATATACATCACATGGAGAGCGATCCCTACACCTATATACATCACATGGAGAGCGATCCCTACACCCACTGCTATATATCACATGGAGAGCGATCCCTACAGCCACTGCTATATATCACATGGAGAGCGATCCCTACAGCCACTGCTATATACATCACATGGAGAGCGATCCCTACAGCCACTGCTATATATCACATGGAGAGCGATCCCTACACCCACTGCTATATATCACATGGAGAGCGATCCCTACACCTATACACATCACATGGAGAGCGATCCCTACACCCACTGCTATACATCACATGGAGAGCGATCCCTACAGCCACTGCTATACACATCACATGGAGAGCGATCCCTACAGCTACTGCTATATACATCACATGGAGAGCGATCCCTACACCTATACACATCACATGGAGAGCGATCCCTACAGCTACTGCTATACACATCACATGGAGAGCGATCCCTACACCCACTGCTATATACATCACATGGAGAGCGATCCCTACAGCCACTGCTATATACATCACATGGAGAGCGATCCCTACACCCACTGCTATATACATCACATGGAGAGCGATCCCTACACCCAATGCTATACATCACATGGAGAGCGATCCCTACACCCACTGCTATACATCACATGGAGAGCGATCCCTACACCTATACACATCACATGGAGAGCGATTCCTACACCCACTGCTATATACATCACATGGAGAGCGATCCCTACACCCAATGCTATATACATCACATGGAGAGCGATCCCTACACCCACTGCTATACATCACATGGAGAGCGATCCCTACACCTATACACATCACATGGAGAGCGATCCCTACACCCACTGCTATACACATCACATGGAGAGCGATCCCTACACCCACTGCTATACACATCACATGGAGAGCGATCCCTACAGCCACTGCTATATACATCACATGGAGAGCGATCCCTACACCCACTGCTATATATCACATGGAGAGCGATCCCTACAGCCACTGCTATATACATCACATGGAGAGCGATCCCTACACCTATATACATCACATGGAGAGCGATCCCTACAGCCACTGCTATATATCACATGGAGAGCGATCCCTACAGCCACTGCTATATATCACATGGAGAGCGATCCCTACAGCCACTGCTATATATCACATGGAGAGCGATCCCTACAGCCACTGCTATATACATCACATGGAGAGCGATCCCTACAGCCACTGCTATATATCACATGGAGAGCGATCCCTACAGCCACTGCTATATATCACATGGAGAGCGATCCCTACACCTATACACATCACATGGAGAGCGATCCCTACACCCACTGCTATACATCACATGGAGAGCGATCCCTACAGCCACTGCTATACACATCACATGGAGAGCGATCCCTACAGCTACTGCTATATACATCACATGGAGAGCGATCCCTACACCTATACACATCACATGGAGAGCGATCCCTACAGCTACTGCTATACACATCACATGGAGAGCGATCCCTACACCCACTGCTATATACATCACATGGAGAGCGATCCCTACAGCCACTGCTATATACATCACATGGAGAGCGATCCCTACACCCACTGCTATACATCACATGGAGAGCGATCCCTACACCCACTGCTATATACATCACATGGAGAGCGATCCCTACACCCACTGCTATATACATCACATGGAGAGCGATCCCTACACCCAATGCTATATACATCACATGGAGAGCGATCCCTACACCCACTGCTATACATCACATGGAGAGCGATCCCTACACCTATACACATCACATGGAGAGCGATCCCTACACCCACTGCTATATACATCACATGGAGAGCGATCCCTACACCCAATGCTATATACATCACATGGAGAGCGATCCCTACACCCACTGCTATACATCACATGGAGAGCGATCCCTACACCTATACACATCACATGGAGAGCGATCCCTACACCCACTGCTATACACATCACATGGAGAGCGATCCCTACACCCACTGCTATACACATCACATGGAGAGCGATCCCTACACCCACTGCTATACACATCACATGGAGAGCGATCCCTACACCTATACACATCACATGGAGAGCGATCCCTACACCTATACACATCACATGGAGAGCGATCCCTACACCTATACACATCACATGGAGAGCGATCCCTACACCCACTGCTATACATCACATGGAGAGCGATCCCTACACCTATACACATCACATGGAGAGCGATCCCTACACCCACTGCTATACACATCACATGGAGAGCGATCCCTACACCCACTGCTATATACATCACATGGAGAGCGATCCCTACACCCACTGCTATATATCACATGGAGAGCGATCCCTACACCTATACACATCACATGGAGAGCGATCCCTACACCCACTGCTATATACATCACATGGAGAGCGATCCCTACAGCTACTGCTATACACATCACATGGAGAGCGATCCCTACACCCGCTGCTATATACATCACATGGAGAGCGATCCCTACAGCCACTGCTATATACATCACATGGAGAGCGATCCCTACACTCACTGCTATATACATCACATGGAGAGCGATCCCTACAGCCACTGCTATATACATCACATGGAGAGCGATCCCTACACCCACTGCTATATATCACATGGAGAGCGATCCCTACACCTATACACATCACATGGAGAGCGATCCCTACACCCACTGCTATATACATCACATGGAGAGCGATCCCTACAGCTACTGCTATACACATCACATGGAGAGCGATCCCTACACCCGCTGCTATATACATCACATGGAGAGCGATCCCTACAGCCACTGCTATATACATCACATGGAGAGCGATCCCTACACCCACTGCTATATACATCACATGGAGAGCGATCCCTACAGCCACTGCTATACACATCACATGGAGAGCGATCCCTACACCCACTGCTATACACATCACATGGAGAGCGATCCCTACACCCACTGCTATACACATCACATGGAGAGCGATCCCTACACCCACTGCTATATACATCACATGGAGAGCGATCCCTACAGCCACTGCTATATACATCACATGGAGAGCGATCCCTACACCCACTGCTATATACATCACATGGAGAGCGATCCCTACACCCACTGCTATATACATCACATGGAGAGCGATCCCTACAGCCACTGCTATACACATCACATGGAGAGCGATCCCTACACCCACTGCTATACACATCACATGGAGAGCGATCCCTACACCCACTGCTATACACATCACATGGAGAGCGATCCCTACACCCACTGCTATACACATCACATGGAGAGCGATCCCTACACCTACTGCTATATACATCACATGGAGAGCGATCCCTACACCCACTGCTATATACATCACATGGAGAGCGATCCCTACACCCACTGCTATATACATCACATGGAGAGCGATCCCTACACCCACTGCTATATACATCACATGGAGAGCGATCCCTACAGCCACTGCTATACACATCACATGGAGAGCGATCCCTACACCCACTGCTATACACATCACATGGAGAGCGATCCCTACACCCACTGCTATATACATCACATGGAGAGCGATCCCTACAGCTACTGCTATATACATCACATGGAGAGCGATCCCTACAGCCACTGCTATATACATCACATGGAGAGCGATCCCTACAGCCACTGCTATATATCACATGGAGAGCGATCCCTACACCCACTGCTATATATCACATGGAGAGCGATCCCTACACCCACTGCTATATACATCACATGGAGAGTGATCCCTACACCTACTGCTATATACATCACATGGAGAGCGATCCCTACGTGCACTGGGCCCCTTTAAGTCACTGCTCTGCCCTGTGATTAGTTTTGTATTTCTTGTATGTATGGGGGGGAGGGGTCACTGCCGCTGTTGTCCGCTGATATCTGCTGTTTTCTTCCTCAGAGATTGACCTCTTATTTACATGGAAAGCACTGCCCCCCCTACGTCATCAACCTGGACCCCGCTGTACATGAGATCCCCTTCCCCGCCAACATAGGTACCGACCCCCCCCCCCCCCCTATGATGTATGGTGTAACTGCCCCTCCCCCAACGGGGTGTCTTATATCTGCCCCTTCTCTCTCCACAGATATACGGGACACGGTGAAGTACAAGGAAGTGATGAAGCAGTATCCATCTCATGGGGGAGGGGGTATAAAGGGGTGGGGGTTGTAACAGCTGCAGTGATGTCACTGGTGACCTCTTATGTATGACCTGTGACCTCACTGGTGACCTCTTATGTATGACCTCATGGCATGTGACCTCTTATGTATGACCTCATGACATGTGACATCACTGGTGACCTCTTATGTAGGACCTTATGACATGTGACCTTATGTATGACCACACGACCTTTGACATCACTGGTGACCTCTTATGTATGACCTGTGACATCACTGCTGACCTCTTATGTATGACCTTATGACATGTGACCTCTTATGTGACATCACTGGTGACCTCTTATGCATGACCTCATGACCTGTGACATCACTGGTGACCTCTTATGTAGGACCTCATGACATGTGACCTTATGTATGACCACATGACATGTGACATCACTGGTGACCTCTTATGTAGGACCACATGACCTGTGACATCACTGGTGACCTCTTATGTATGACCACATGACCTGTGACATCACTGGTGACCTCTTATGTATGACCACATGACCTGTGACATCACTGGTGACCTCTTATGTAGGACCACATGACCTGTGACATCACTGGTGACCTCAGATATGAGACCACATGACCATCATCTCTTGTATATACAGTTGGGGGCGGGGCTACCTTTTCCTGAACCGCTCCCTCAGATACGGTCTTGGCCCTAATGGCGGTATCGTCACCTCCCTTAATCTGTTTGCCACTCGGTTTGACCAGGTGAGTGTTTGGCGTAGTCATGTGACTGTGCTCGCCGTGCCTCTGCCGCCCTCGCTCACCTTCTCCCTCCCCCCACAGGTGGTGAAGTTCGTAGAGAAGCGGCAGAAGAACTGTCGGTGAGTATCAGGAGATCACAGTCCTAGTCACCGAAGGGTTAACATGGACCCTGACTATGCCCCTCCCCCTCCGCAGGTACGTCCTCATAGACACCCCCGGACAGATTGAGGTCTTCACGTGGTCGGCCTCGGGGTCCATCATCACTGAGGCTCTGGTGAGTAGTGACTGGGGGCGGAGCCTGTACACAATATAGTCCAGGAAGGACCGATGACCGCCATCTTGTCTCTTCAGGCCTCCTCCTTCCCCTCAGTGGTGGTCTACGTCATGGACACGTCCCGCAGTACCAACCCCGTCACCTTCATGTCCAACATGCTCTACGCCTGCAGGTGGGTGCCAGGGGGTGGGGGAGGGGCAAGGATTACCGTCACCTGATGCCTATATGACCCGCCATCTCTTCCAGCATCATGTACAAGACCAAGCTGCCCTTCATCGTCGTCATGAACAAGGTATGGCCTCAGGGTGACGTGTTATCTATCTCCACAGGCAGGAGTAATCGATCATTACGATCAGACAGGAGTAATACACCCAGCCTTGGTGTGTTAGGGATGTAATGTTGTGGTGTTATCTATCTGTAGTCAGGCAGTTGTAATCTACCATTCGCATCAGGCATTAATAATCTACCTCTTGGCAGACAGGAGTAATAGATCCCAGCTTTGGCATAGTATGGGTTCAGAGTTTAGGTGTTATCTATCTACAGGCAGAAGTAATTGATAGTTGACAGTATTCAGACATTAATAATCTACCTCTTGGCAGGCAGGAGTAATAGATCTTAGATGGATGCAGGAGTGGAGTGTGATCATCTGTTTGAGGTGTTATCTACCTCTCAGCAGACAGAAGTAATCAGTTGTCAGATTGATGTGTTCAGGCAGACAGTAGTAATAGATCTCGTCCTTAGGGTAGAGGTGTTAGCTACCTCTTGGTAAACAGCATTAATCACTCATCAGACATTACTAATCTACCTGTAATAGATCTCAGTCTTAGTGCAGTGTGGCACAGGGCTGAGGTGTTATCTATCTTTCCGCAGGCAGGGGTAATCGATCAGACAGGAGTAATACACCCAGCCTTGGTGTGTTATGGATGTAATGTTGTGGTGTTATCTATCTGTAGTCAGGCAGTTGTAATCTACCATTCGCATCAGGCATTAATAATCTACCTCTTGGCAGACAGGAGTAATAGATCACCGCTTTGGCATAGTATGAGGTCAGAGTTTAGGTGTTACCTATCTACAGGCAGAAGTAATTGATAGTTGACAGTATTCAGACATTAATAATCTACCTCTTGGCAGGCAGGAGTAACAGATCTTAGATGGATGCAGGATTGGAGTGTGATCATCTGTTTGAGGTGTTATCTTCCTCTCAGCAGACAGAAGTAATCAGTTGTCAGATTGATGTGTTCAGGCATTAATAATTTATCAGTTGTACAGACAGTAGTAATAGATCTCATCCTTAGGGTAGAGGTGTTAGCTACCTGTTGGTAATCGCTCATCAGACATTACTAATCTACCTGTAATAGATCTCAGTCTTAGCGCAGTGTTATCTATCTACCGATTGCCAGTGTCCGCTCTCAGACATTACTAATCTCCCTCCTGCAGACAGACATAATCGATCACAGCTTTGCGGTGGAGTGGATGCAGGATTTCGAGTGTTTCCAGGACGCGCTGAACCAGGAGACGTCGTACGTTAGTAATCTGACGCGCTCCATGAGCCTGGTCCTGGACGAGTTCTACAACGCCCTGCGGGTAACGCCCCCTTGTCCTGGCGGTGCGGTCAGTGTGTAAAGCTGGTCACATGACCCTCACGCCCATCTCCTCTGTCTAGGTGGTCGGAGTCTCAGCTGTGACCGGGGCCGGGATGGACGAGTTTTTTGTGAAGGTTTCAGATGCGGCTGAGGAGTATGAGAGGTGAGGAGGGGAGGAGCCTGATATGTGAGGAGGGGAGGAGCCTGATATGTGAGGAGAGGAGGAGCCTGAGAGGTGAAGAGAGGAGGAGCCTGATATGTGAGGAGAGGAGGAGCCTGAGAGGTGAGGAGAGGAGGAGACTGTGAGGAGAGAAGGTGCCTGAGAGGAGGATGGGGAGGGAGGAGAGGAGGAGCCTGAGAAACAAGGAGGGAGGTGAGGAGAAAAGGAGCCTGAGAGGGGGCGAGGAGAGGAGGAGCCTGAGAGGTGAGTAGGGGAGGAGCCTGGGAGGCGAGGAAGGGGGAGTGAGGAGAGGAGGAGCCTGAGAGGCAAGGGGAGGAGCATGAGAGGGGAGGAGGAGCGTCAATGGAGGGGGGGGGCGAGGAGGAGCGTCAGAGCTGTCTGTTCTTTGCACCTCATTTATTTCTCTTGCCTTGTCCTGCCGTCCATAACACCTTCTGTTCTCTGCAGAGAGTACCGGCCCGAGTATGAGCGCCTGCGCCGCGCTGCGGTAAGTCATGTGACAGGGTAGGATCTAAAGGGGGTGGAGCTGATACGAATTATGTCATGTCCTGGGATACATGGGGGAGGGGCATGTATCTAATCTCTGTCCCAGGGGGTGGAGCCGATACTGATCATGTCTTCTCCTGGGATACAGGGGGGAGGGGCATGTATCTAATCTCTGTCCCAGGGGGTGGAGCCAATACTGATCATGTCTTCTCCTGGGATACAGGAGGAGGAGAAGCTGAAGGAGCGGCAGGAGCAGTTGGAGCGGCTGCATCGTGACATGGGATCGGTGGCCCTGGAGCCAGGACTCTCCTCAGGTACCTCCTATGGGCGGAGCCAGGGACCTGTATTTGGGGTCACAGAGATTTGGGGTGTCTGAGCAGGCCGATGAGGTCATGTGACTGGGATCTCTTCCCTCCCAGGCGGGGATGAAGCGGCTGCGGGGCCGTCAGATCTGATCCTGACCCGGGGGAACATGGAGGATGAGGACGAGGCGGAGGACAGCGACACGGACGACATTGATCACTCAGGTGAGACCCGGGCAGGTGGATCGATCGCTGATCATTAGGGTCAGGACAAGTTGTCGGCCACAGAGGGGTCATGTGGGGGTGGTTAGTGACAGGCAGTAACCAGCAGGTGGCAGTCTGGCCTGACCCTCTCACCTATGGCCTCGTATTCGGTACGCAGCTCTCACTCCCGCACCATTTCCCTTTGCAGCGGCGGAGTCCAGACTGGAGGAGCCGGCCTTCCAGAACTTTCTGCAGCAAATCCAGAGCAAGTACCGGGAGAAGGTGAACAAGTGATGAGCGCGGGCAGCCATGTTGTATGGGTCAGCAGGAGGTCAGGAACCTGAACTTGGTACCGCCCACTATCTGCTTCAGCGATGATGATGAGTGTGATCTGCTGCCCCCTGGGGGTGGTGTCCTTTATTTTCCTGTGATGAGCAGGGTATTTCTTTATAATATATTTTACTTTTGTTACTTGTTGTCGGCTTCTTGTGTTCTACAGAAATGACTCCGCCCACTGTTAGAGGAACGCACGCCCCAGCCCAACTCTAAACCTGGACTCAGTCTCACCCCAGTTTTCTGAAGTCTTGTTATGTGTCTGCACCTTGTGGGTGCTGTGCCTTCCTCCATTATCTGCTTGGCTGTGATCTCGCACCCTGTGTGTACAGCCCCTGTGTCTGATCCTGCAGCTTCTCTTACACACGTGTGATACTGGTCTCTGCAGATGTGTCTCTGGTGTAGCAGGGCTGTGCGCTCAACACTGCTACATCTTAGATTGGACCACAATGGAGACTGCTGTGGACCGATCTTAGACTCCGCCTCCTCTGGCAGAACCAGCGTTGATTGGCTGAAAGCTGTACTCTGTATGGCATTCGGCCAATCAGCGGTGGTCACTGCATTCCTATGGGAAAAAGTCAACTCGTGCATATCGCAAGCTGCCAGGGATACCGACGAGATAGTAGCATAATACAGGGACTTTGGTGTGTTAGATGCCCCCAGACATGCGCCCCCTGCTGGCCCAGTTACATTGCAGAGGTGTTGGTATCATTTCCTGGGGTGTCATAGTGGACTTGGTGACTCTCCTGAGATGAATGGTGGGATCCCCTGTAGCGAAGCATTTTCTCCCATAGACTATAATGGGGTTCCATATTCCTTCCAATAGTCACATATTGAGCGGCTGCTCGGAACGAATCTCAAATATTTCAGTGTTCGCTCATCTTACTCCCTATATATGGGTTGATTGTACAGCTTTGTTCGGTCCATGTCTGATCCCAGGCGCTGCCACTTCCCTCCCACCTGCAGCTTCTCTCTCGCTGTGCTGCCGCTGCTTCCTTAAACACTCCTCTAGCGCCTATCAATGCTGAAACGTTGACAGCAGTATACAGTGAGAGAAGAGAATATAGAGGAGCAGAAGCAGGTCTGGAACTTGGGCAACCAGCTGTAACCAATCAGGAGAGAAATACGGCTGCACATAGATCGAGAAAGATAAAGCATTGTATTGAGGAAAACCATTCAGCGACAAGTCTGAACATGAACCTGGAGATGAGAATAATCCTTTTATGTAACATGTGATCAAACTTGCCTGCAGCTTCTCTCAGTTGGATCTCCTCTTTCTGTGATCTTGTTCCTTGCAGCTTCCCTCTGTTTGATTTCCCCCCTTTCTGTATGATCTCACTTTCCCGCAGCTTCTCTCTCTTTGCTCTCACTTTCCCGCAGCTTCTCTCTCTTTGCTCTCACTTTCCCGCAGCTTCTCTCGCTTTGCTCTCACTTTCCCGCAGCTTCTCTCTCTCTCTTGCTTTGCTCTCACTTTCCCGCAGCTTCTCTCTCTCTCTCTTGCTTTGCTCTCACTTTCCCGCAGCTTCTCTCTCTCTCTTGCTTTGCTCTCACTTTCCCGCAGCTTCTCTCTCTCTCTTGCTTTGCTCTCACTTTCCCGCAGCTTCTCTCTCTCTCTTGCTTTGCTCTCACTTTCCCGCAGCTTCTCTCTCTCTCTTGCTTTGCTCTCACTTTCCCGCAGCTTCTCTCTCTCTCTTGCTTTGCTCTCACTTTCCCGCAGCTTCTCTCTCTCTCTTGCTTTGCTCTCACTTTCCCGCAGCTTCTCTCTCTCTCTTGCTTTGCTCTCACTTTCCCGCAGCTTCTCTCTCTCTCTTGCTTTGCTCTCACTTTCCCGCAGCTTCTCTCTCTCTCTTGCTTTGCTCTCACTTTCCCGCAGCTTCTCTCTCTCTCTTGCTTTGCTCTCACTTTCCCGCAGCTTCTCTCTCTCTCTTGCTTTGCTCTCACTTTCCCGCAGCTTCTCTCTCTCTCTTGCTTTGCTCTCACTTTCCCGCAGCTTCTCTCTCTCTCTTGCTTTGCTCTCACTTTCCCGCAGCTTCTCTCTCTCTCTTGCTTTGCTCTCACTTTCCCGCAGCTTCTCTCTCTCTCTTGCTTTGCTCTCACTTTCCCGCAGCTTCTCTCTCTCTCTTGCTTTGCTCTCACTTTCCCGCAGCTTCTCTCTCTCTCTTGCTTTGCTCTCACTTTCCCGCAGCTTCTCTCTCTCTCTTGCTTTGCTCTCACTTTCCCGCAGCTTCTCTCTCTCTCTTGCTTTGCTCTCACTTTCCCGCAGCTTCTCTCTCTCTCTTGCTTTGCTCTCACTTTCCCGCAGCTTCTCTCTCTCTCTTGCTTTGCTCTCACTTTCCCGCAGCTTCTCTCTCTCTCTTGCTTTGCTCTCACTTTCCCGCAGCTTCTCTCTCTCTCTTGCTTTGCTCTCACTTTCCCGCAGCTTCTCTCTCTCTCTTGCTTTGCTCTCACTTTCCCGCAGCTTCTCTCTCTCTCTTGCTTTGCTCTCACTTTCCCGCAGCTTCTCTCTCTCTCTTGCTTTGCTCTCACTTTCCCGCAGCTTCTCTCTCTCTCTTGCTTTGCTCTCACTTTCCCGCAGCTTCTCTCTCTCTCTTGCTTTGCTCTCACTTTCCCGCAGCTTCTCTCTCTCTCTTGCTTTGCTCTCACTTTCCCGCAGCTTCTCTCTCTCTCTTGCTTTGCTCTCACTTTCCCGCAGCTTCTCTCTCTCTCTTGCTTTGCTCTCACTTTCCCGCAGCTTCTCTCTCTCTCTTGCTTTGCTCTCACTTTCCCGCAGCTTCTCTCTCTCTCTTGCTTTGCTCTCACTTTCCCGCAGCTTCTCTCTCTCTCTTGCTTTGCTCTCACTTTCCCGCAGCTTCTCTCTCTCTCTTGCTTTGCTCTCACTTTCCCGCAGCTTCTCTCTCTCTCTTGCTTTGCTCTCACTTTCCCGCAGCTTCTCTCTCTCTCTTGCTTTGCTCTCACTTTCCCGCAGCTTCTCTCTCTCTCTTGCTTTGCTCTCACTTTCCCGCAGCTTCTCTCTCTCTCTTGCTTTGCTCTCACTTTCCCGCAGCTTCTCTCTCTCTCTTGCTTTGCTCTCACTTTCCCGCAGCTTCTCTCTCTCTCTTGCTTTGCTCTCACTTTCCCGCAGCTTCTCTCTCTCTCTTGCTTTGCTCTCACTTTCCCGCAGCTTCTCTCTCTCTCTTGCTTTGCTCTCACTTTCCCGCAGCTTCTCTCTCTCTCTTGCTTTGCTCTCACTTTCCCGCAGCTTCTCTCTCTCTCTTGCTTTGCTCTCACTTTCCCGCAGCTTCTCTCTCTCTCTTGCTTTGCTCTCACTTTCCCGCAGCTTCTCTCTCTCTCTTGCTTTGCTCTCACTTTCCCGCAGCTTCTCTCTCTCTCTTGCTTTGCTCTCACTTTCCCGCAGCTTCTCTCTCTCTCTTGCTTTGCTCTCACTTTCCCGCAGCTTCTCTCTCTCTCTTGCTTTGCTCTCACTTTCCCGCAGCTTCTCTCTCTCTCTTGCTTTGCTCTCACTTTCCCGCAGCTTCTCTCTCTCTCTTGCTTTGCTCTCACTTTCCCGCAGCTTCTCTCTCTCTCTTGCTTTGCTCTCACTTTCCCGCAGCTTCTCTCTCTCTCTTGCTTTGCTCTCACTTTCCCGCAGCTTCTCTCTCTCTCTTGCTTTGCTCTCACTTTCCCGCAGCTTCTCTCTCTCTCTTGCTTTGCTCTCACTTTCCCGCAGCTTCTCTCTCTCTCTTGCTTTGCTCTCACTTTCCCGCAGCTTCTCTCTCTCTCTTGCTTTGCTCTCACTTTCCCGCAGCTTCTCTCTCTCTCTTGCTTTGCTCTCACTTTCCCGCAGCTTCTCTCTCTCTCTTGCTTTGCTCTCACTTTCCCGCAGCTTCTCTCTCTCTCTTGCTTTGCTCTCACTTTCCCGCAGCTTCTCTCTCCACCCTCACATAACCTGCACAGACATGGAGGATAGCACTGCGGTTCTGGTGTAAGATTTATAAGACTCTTTGTGACCATATTCGGAGAGAAGACTCCAGAACTTGAGAATATTCTGAGATTGCTGCAGAATGAAATGTAAATAAAGTGTCCGGATTGAATCTGTAAAATTTACCAAAGAGGAAACCCAAAACCATTTCTCTTTATTGGAACGTTTAAAAACTTTACAAATCTATTTACACTTTCACCTCCCCTGATTGGCCGCTGACACGTTACGTATCCCTTAGCTCCGCCTCCATTATATACAGTAGTTGTAGTGGATGAGGCTGAGACTCCTCCTCATCTCCGGTCACCGCGCTGCGGGGCGGCAGTGGGCGCCTGTCAGGTTATCGTCCAGGTGGGCAGCAGCGCCCTGTAGTTACTGATTCTTCACCTTCTTACGTTGCGTGCACCACAGCAGGATGGACAGACTGAGTGTGACTGAGGCCAAGATACCGAAGAACATGAGTGTAGGGAAAGAGCCCTGCCAGGAAGAAGACCAGAGGAACATGTCATGTGACCAAATATGGCTATATACCAACCGTGAGCAGCCCTGCTCATTACCTCTCTCAGGCACTTGTATCCGCTGAACCCCGGAGCGCACAGACACTGCGTATAGCCCGGGCCGGCGGGGGCGCAGAAAGAATTCTCCGGACACAGCGAGGCTGCCGAGAGAAGAGACAAAGTCATGGCTGAGGTGTGATGTATGAGCCGGCCCACCCCCAAGGAACCAATCACCGAGCTCATGACAATCCTGACCCACCCCCAGGAGGTCACACACCGAGCGCGTGATGAGCCTGACCCACCTCCAGGAGGCCACACAACGAGCGCGTGATGAGCCTGACCCACCCCCAGGAGGCCACACACCGAGCGCGTGATGACCCTGACCCACCCCCAAGGAACCACATCCCGAGCTCGAGACAACCCTGACCCACCCCCAGGAGGCCACACACCGAGCGCGTGATGAGCCTGACCCACCTCCAGGAGGCCACACAACGAGCTCGTGATGATCCTGACCCACCCCCAAGAAACCACATCCCGAGCTCGTGACAACCCTGACCCACCCCCAAGGAACCACACACAGAGCTTGTGACAATCCTGACCCACCCCCAGGAGGCCATACACCAAGCTTGTGACAACTCTGACCCCCAAGGAACCACACACTGTGCTCATGACAACGCTGACCCCCAAGGAACCACACACCGAGCTCATGACAACCCTGACCCACCCCCCAAGGAACCACACACCGAGCTTGTAACAACCCTGACCCACCCCCAGGCCACACAACGAGCTCGTGACAACCCTGGCCCATCCAGAAGAAACCACATCCCGAGCTCGTGACAACCCTGACCCACCCCCAGGAGGCCACACACTGAGCTCATGACAACCCTGACTCCCAAGGAACCACACACCGAGCTCATGACAACCCTGACCCACCCCCAGGAGGCCACACACTGAGCTCATGACAACCCTGACTCCCAAGGAACCACACACCGAGCTCATGACAACCCTGACCCACCCCCAAGGAACCATACACCGAGCTCATGACAACCCTGACCCACCCCCAAGGAACCACACACCGAGCTCATGACAACCCTGACCCACCCCCAGGCCACACAACGAGCTCGTGACAACCCTGGCCCATCCAGAAGAAACCACATCCCGAGCTCGTGACAACCCTGACCCACCCCCAGGAGGCCACACACTGAGCTCATGACAACCCTGACTCCCAAGGAACCACACACCAAGCTTGTGACAACCCTGACCCACCCCCAGGAGGCCACACAACGAGCTCGTGATGATCCTGACCCACCCCCAAGGAACCACATCCCGAGCTTATGACAACCCTGACCCTCAAGGAACCACACACAGAGCACGTGACAACCCTGACCCCACCCCCAAGGAACCACATCCCAAGCTTGTGACAACCCTGACCCACCCCCAGGAGGCCACACACTGAGCTCATGACAACCTTGACTCCCAAGGAACCACACACCGAGCTCGTGACAACCCTGACCCTCAAGGAACCACACACCGAGCTTGTGATAACCCTGGCCCACCCCCACAAAGCCACACCAACCTCTTGACAATCTCCGTCCATAACACAGATGTATGCCATATGTGTGCCTGACACCCCAGTACTCACCCGGCTCTCCGGTGCTGTTACACCCATCCTTCTGGTCCTGGCAGATATGGACGCCAGAAATATTGTGTACACTCCTCCACACCCCATCACCCCCAGGACAGCTGATATTGGGGGGCAGGGCTCTAATACAAGACAAAGGGTTAATATTCTGTTGATAAAAGTAAAAAGGGGTGGGGGGCGGAGCTCAAGTCACATGATCACTTACATGTACTCCAGACCTGTAAGACCCAGAAACATGTCCTGAGGAAGATCCAGCAGAGGATTCTCGGAGAGGTCACTGGAGGAGAACACAAGGGTCAGAGGTCACATCGGCATATTATTAACCCTTACCTACCGGATCATTCTTCAGATATGAGGGATGATGTCATAGGAGAATGGGCAGTCTCCAGATGAAACCGACCTTCATACAAGGGGGCAGTACAGTGGGGAGGGGGCTGTCACTTACATGGCAGTCAGAGCAGCCGTCAGATTGAGGGCGGAGTCCAGATGGGAGATGGAGCAATTATGGAGATCAAGCCTGAAGGAGGAGAGGACAGAGGTCACTGATGTAACGTCCGCAATGAAAAGGTCCCCCCCCATGTGTAACGTCTCCAGTGATGAGGTCCCCCCTCCCCCCCATGTGTAACGTCTCCAGTGATGAGGTCCCCCCTCCCCCCCATGTGTAACGTCTCCAGTGATGAGGTCCCCCCTCCCCCCATGTGTAACGTCTCCCGGGATGAGGTCCCCCCATGTGTAACGTCTCCAGTGATGAGGTCCCCCCTCCCCCCATGTGTAACGTCTCCCGGGATGAGGTCCCCCCATGTGTAACGTCTCCAGTGATGAGGTCCCCCCTCCCCCCATGTGTAACGTCTCCCGGGATGAGGTCCCCCCTCCCCCCATGTGTAACGTCTCCAGTGATGAGGTCCCCCCTCCCCCCATGTGTAACGTCTCCAGTGATGAGGTCCCCCCTCCCCCCATGTGTAACGTCTCCAGTGATGAGGTCCCCCCTCCCCCCATGTGTAACGTCTCCAGTGATGAGGTCCCCCCTCCCCCCCATGTGTAACGTCTCCAGTGATGAGGTCCCCCCTCCCCCCCATGTGTAACGTCTCCAGTGATGAGGTCCCCCCTCCCCCCATGTGTAACGTCTCCAGTGATGAGGTCCCCCCTCCCCCCATGTGTAACGTCTCCAGTGATGAGGTCCCCACTCCCCCCCATGTGTAACGTCTCCAGTGATGAGGTCCCCCCTCCCCCCCATGTGTAACGTCTCCAGTGATGAGGTCCCCCCTCCCCCCCATGTCTTGTACCCTGTGATGGTGTCTTCTCCAGTCACACAGCAGTGGGCCACTACTCTTGCCCCGGGGGTGGCCGCACATCTCCTCCCCACCTCAGACACGTTTGTCATCTGTCCAGGACATGACGTGCAGATAGGCTGTGGAGACAGAAGGGTTAATCAGTGACTCCACCCACATGGCACATTGTACACCGTATACTACGTGCAGAGTGAGCGGCCATCATGGCGTATTCGTCAGATATCACACACTGGCCAATGAACGGGATCACAAGCAGAAAACTCCAACAATCACAAGGTCTGTAGTGTGAACAGCGTCTGAGAGAGAATGGAAATCATATGAGAAGAGAACGAAGAGCCGAGACAGGACCCGAACCAGCGCTCACTCACACGGAGAGGACTGTGATGTCACTAGTCGTATGCCTCATGTACTGTGATGTCACTAGTCGTATGCCTCATGTACTGTGATGTCACTAGTCGTATGCCTCATGTACTGTGATGTCACTAGTCGTATGCCTCATGTACTGTGATGTCACTAGTCGTATGCCTCATGTACTGTGATGTCACTAGTCGTATGCCTCATGTACTGTGATGTCACTAGTCGTATGCCTCATGTACTGTGATGTCACTAGTCGTATGCCTCATGTACTGTGATGTCACTAGTCGTATGCCTCATGTACTGTGATGTCACTAGTCGTATGCCTCATGTACTGTGATGTCACTAGTTGTATGCCTCATGTACTGTGATGTCACTAGTCGTATGCCTCATGTACTGTGATGTCACTAATGGTACACTTCCTGTACCATGATGTCACTAGTTGTACGGTTCCCCTGTGGTGACATCACTAGTCACATGCTTCCCGTTCTGTGACGTCACTAGTGGTACTTTTCCCGCATAGTTATGTCACTAGCCATCCACTTCCTATACTGTGACGTCACTAGTTGTACGCTTCATGTACAGTGACGTCACCAGGGATACCCTTTCTGCATGGTGATGTCACTAGTCATCCACTTCCTATACTGTGACGTCACTAGTCGTCCACCCTCCCCCCAGTACATATGGAGGATCCTGGAGGTCCGGGCTCTGTGTTAACCCCTTTGTTGCTGGCCTCACACACCGTACACGGATCTCACCTGTGCCGCGCCCAGCGATCCGCTCATAAGGAAGAACAAACACACAAGAGCCGCCGCCGCCGCCATCTTACCCGGCCCCGGTCATGTGATCACAGGTAATTGTCACGTGAGCGCGGCCCTCAGGAGGTGGAGCGGTCTGTGATGGCACCGCCCACAGTGTCCGACGTCATCAGGTCACGTGTCACAGCGCGGGCAGTGTGAGGGGTTGTAAGGGCGGGGCTGTCGTTATGGAGATGCTGAGGCGGCATTTACAGGGGGGGGAGGGGGAGACTTGTAAGTAATGGGGACAGCGGACAGGTGCAGTAATGGGGCGCCTCCTAATGACGGCATACTGAACAACGAGGGACGTGGCACATTTGGACCCTCCCACTTTTATGTTGACTCCGCCCATTCTCATTCATTTTCATGTGCCCGCACACAGTATAATCCTCCTACAGTCACCCGTAAATTATATGTCCCCCCTTCTTTTGCCCCAGTGTCATGCCGTTCTCCCCCTTCATCTGCCCCAGTGTCATGCCGTTCTCCCCCTTCATCTGCCCCAGTGTCATGCCGTTCTCCCCCTTCATCTGCCCCAGTGTCATGCTGTTCCCCCCTTCATCTGCCCCAGTGTCATGCCATTCTCCTCCCTTCTTTTGCCCCAGTGTCATGCTGTTCTCCCCCCTCCATCTGCCCCAGTGTCATGCTGTTCTCCCCCCTTCATCTGCCCCAGTGTCATGCTGTTCTCCCCCCTTCATCTGCCCCAGTGCCATGCCGTTCTCCCCCCTTCATCTGCCCCAGCGTCATGCCGTTCTCCCCCCTTCATCTGCCCCAGTGTCATGCTGTTCTCCCCCCCTTCATCTGTCCCAGTGTCATGCTGTTCTCCCCCCTTCATCTGCCCCAGTGTCATGCCGTTCTCCCCCCCTTCATCTACCCCAGTGTCATGCCGTTCTCCCCCCTTCTTTTGCCCCAGTGTCATGCCGTTCTCCCCCCTTCATCTGCCCCAGTGTCATGCCGTTCTCCCCCCTTCATCTGCCCCAGTGTCATGCCGTTCTCCCCCTTCATCTGCCCCAGTGTCATGCTGTTCTCCCCCCCTTCATCTGCCCCAGTGTCATATGGTTCTCCCCCCCCCCTCATATGCCCCAGTGTCATGCCGTTCTCCTCCTTCATCTGCCCCAGTGTCATGCCGTTCTCCCCCTTCATCTGCCCCAGTGTCATGCTGTTCTCCCCCCCTTCATCTGCCCCAGTGTCATATGGTTCTCCCCCCCCCTCATATGCCCCAGTGTCATGCCGTTCTCCCCCTTCATCTGCCCCAGTGTCATGCCGTTCTCCCCCCTTCTTTTGCCCCAGTGTCATGCCGTTCTCCCCCTTCATCTGCCCCAGTGTCATGCTGTTCTCCCCCCCTTCATCTGCCCCAGTGTCATGCCGTTCTCCCCCCTTCATGTGCCCCAGTGTCATGCCATTCTCCCCCCCCCCTTCATCTACCCCAGTGTCATGCCGTTCTCCCCCCTTCTTTTGCCCCAGTGTCATGCCGTTCTCCCCCTTCATCTGCCCCAGTGTCATGCCGTTCTCCCCCCTTCATCTGCCCCAGTGTCATGCCGTTCTCCCCCCTTCATCTGCCCCAGCGTCATGCTGTTCTCCCCCCTTCATCTGCCCCAGCGTCATGCCGTTCTCCCCCCTTCATCTGCCCCAGTGTCATGCCATTCTTCCCCCTTCATCTGCCCCAGTGTCATGCCGTTCCCCCCCCTTCATCTACCCCAGTGTCATGCCGTTCTCCCCCCTTCATCTGCCCCAGTGTCATGCCGTTCTCCCCCCTTCATCTGCCCCAGTGTCATGCCGTTCTCCCCCTTCATCTGCCCCAGTGTCATGCCGTTCTCCCCCCTTCATCTGCCCCAGTGTCATGCCGTTCTCCCCCTTCATCTGCCCCAGTGTCATGCTGTTCTCCCCCCCTTCATCTGCCCCAGTGTCATATGGTTCTCCCCCCCCCTCATATGCCCCAGTGTCATGCCGTTCTCCCCCTTCATCTGCCCCAGTGTCATGCCGTTCTCCCCCCTTCTTTTGCCCCAGTGTCATGCCGTTCTCCCCCTTCATCTGCCCCAGTGTCATGCTGTTCTCCCCCCCTTCATCTGCCCCAGTGTCATGCCGTTCTCCCCCCTTCATCTACCCCAGTGTCATGCCGTTCTCCCCCCCTTCTTTTGCCCCAGTGTCATGCCGTTCTCCCCCCTTCATCTGCCCCAGTGTCATGCCGTTCTCCCCCTTCATCTGCCCCAGTGTCATGCCGTTCTCCCCCCTTCATCTGCCCCAGTGTCATGCCGTTCTCCCCCTTCATCTGCCCCAGTGTCATGCTGTTCTCCCCCCCTTCATCTGCCCCAGTGTCATATGGTTCTCCCCCCCCTCATATGCCCCAGTGTCATGCCGTTCTCCCCCTTCATCTGCCCCAGTGTCATGCCGTTCTCCCCCCTTCTTTTGCCCCAGTGTCATGCCGTTCTCCCCCTTCATCTGCCCCAGTGTCATGCTGTTCTCCCCCCCTTCATCTGCCCCAGTGTCATATGGTTCTCCCCCCCCCTCATATGCCCCAGTGTCATGCCGTTCTCCCCCTTCATCTGCCCCAGTGTCATGCTGTTCTCCCCCCCTTCATCTGCCCCAGTGTCATACCGTTCTCCCCCCCCCCCCCTCATATGCCCCAGTGTCATGCTGCTCTCCCCCCCTTCATCTGCTGAAATTGTGAGTGTCCCGCGGAAATCGGAACGGTTGGGAGGTATAACAGGTGTATGAGCCCAGGTATACAGGTGTAATAACAGGGCACCTCATAGGGACAGAGGGAACGGATGTATTTAGGGGATACATCCAACAGGTGTAATAACGGCACCACATGGGGATCGAGTGAACAGATGTGACAATGGTCGCTACATGGGATGGGGGTAGTAACAGGGCACCTCATGGGGACAGAGCGGACAGGTGTAGTAATGGGTGGGGGCTGTGTGGGGGACACATATATTGGGTGTAATAACGGTACTGTTATGATGTGATAGATCTTTAACCCCTTCTCACCACTGCCAGTTTTGCCCCTTATGACCCATTTTCCAGACGTCTCCCATTCTGTGGTAATACATTTAGTGATCCGGAGAGATTTCCTGACTCCTTGTACTTTCGTTTGTCAGTAAAACTCGTTTTTTTCACTTTGCTTTGATTTTTTTAATGCAAATTTTAATGAAAACTACCATGTGTGGCGCTAGTGAGCAGCTCAGACATAATGGAGCCCCTTATGGATTTTAGGGTCTTGCTTTTCTTAGGGTGTACAGCAATACCCCATGTGTGGTTGTATACTGCTGTATGGGCACATGGTAGGGCTCAAAGGGAAAGAGCGTGATTTGGCTTATGGGGGGCAAATTTTGTAAAATGGCTTTTTGGACGGTCCTTGTTGCATTTTCAGAGCCCCTAAAGTAAAATAGACAGTGGACGTCTCACAAAAGTGACCCCTTTATGAAAACTACGTCCCTCTAGGAATTCATCTAGGGGAGCACGGATTCACCCCACTAGTATTTAATAGAATTTAGTGACACGGGGGTTGTGATAGCGAAAAAATAATTTTTTTCCAAAACCACATGGCTTTGCGCACAATTCTTTATTCTCACTGGGGCAATAGAGAAACAGCGCCCCGCCATTTTGGAAACTTAGGGTCTTCATCTATATCTAAGCCAGTCGGAGTACCCCAGGGAATAATACTGCTTCTAAGGGGTATTGGGTTTAGTTTTTCGGGCATTCACCTGACGGTATAAATGACTTGTTACCTTCCCCGACCATTGTGGCAATACCAAGTACTTTTACATTTGTGGCCAAATTTTTGAGACTGACACCGACTTTGGCTTTCACGGCATTTACAGCTTTGGTGTTTTTGGATCTTCTCCTAAGATGTTTCCATTGTTACTGAAGTACAATTTTAAGCATTTCAGAAGATTTTAAATTTTTATTAAGAAATCTACCAAGTTTCTATGAAGACCCAGTATTTCCAGTGTTGACCCTTTTTTCCTCCAGATTTTTGCAGTTGCCCCTGACCTGCTGGGCCAAATCCTGACTACCGACAACCCATTCTTAGCTAATGAATTACCAACAATTTCTGTGTTTTTGGTTGCCACTTTTGAGAATTGATCACAGGGTCTTCATGGGATTGAGATTTCGGGAGTTTCTTAGTCATCAGCCCAAAATGTCAATGTTTTTTTTCACCGAGTCACTTAGTTATCACTTTTGCCTTGTGGCACTGATTCCATCATGGTGGAAAAAGACTTGTCCATCACTAAATGTCTCCTGGATGGTTGGGAGAGGTTGCTCTTGGATGGTTGGGAGAGGTTGCTCCTGGGGGGGGATGTTTAGATCCGATTCTTTACTCATGGCAGTGTTCTTAGGTAATTTGTGGTTGAGCCCACTCCTCTGGATGAGTAGCCCCCCATATGAATGGTCTCAGGATACTTTCCTGTTGAAACGGGACTCCTGGTATCCTTACCTTCGCTTCTCCAGATACCCATTCTTCCAGAAGTTGCTCCTCTCTATGCTAAACCTCAAGGACAGGCGGACATTCTGCAGGAAGCATTGGGGTAAAGTTATTGTTTTGGCTTTGTTGATGCCCCTTGCAGACTGTTCGGAACATCAAGAAGAAAAGGTGTTGCCATTTCACCTCCTTGGAGTAAAGGCAGTGTCTTGTTGTTCTAACGAGCTCGTTTGCCTATTGACAAAAGCAGCGATTCACAATGGGCAAATATTATTTGATTCTGGTGACCCTAACCTACATATAGTCGAGCTGTGTTGATATACTGTTTTCTGTTGACAGACTCTCCGTATAGGGTAGTAGATCCCATGTACCATCCACATTTCTCCATGCAAACTTGGAATGGTCTTTAATATGCTTACCAAACTAGCAAAAATTTGGCAAAATTTCCAAGCCATCAAAGATTCTTGATCCATCAAACTTAGCCTTCACGTCAAATTTACAAAAAGCACAATGTCCAGCCTCGTTCTATTTATTCCTTTGACTTACAACTAAGGATGTGAAGAGAATGAACATTATGATTTATGGGGAAAGAATTTCTGGAGCCTTGAATGTTTTTGGCCGGGAAAGGGTTAAAGGTTATGTCTTGGGATCTATATCTGGCAGGTATGTCTTGCACTTCCAGTCCAGTGTGAACACCTTCAAGTTCTCCGATTACTTTAGGACATGTCGTTGTTTCATTTCTAGTTTCCAACAGCTTGTCCATACAGAATATGAGCTATAAGGCGAGGGCTACGTGGTGACTGTGGCTGCAACTACCGTCTCATGTCCAAAGATCGTAATGTTTGTTGATCTGTAGCCCTGGCCTAAGTGGAGTCTTGTTGTAGCTGGTTCTTCGTTGTGGTGGTGTAACATAGTATTGAATAAAAGCTGGTGGAAAGAGGCATCTCTTGGTAGGCCAATCCCACTAGGTCTAGGACTACAAAGGTCATGTAACAGAGTAACATCCAGTATTCACAGCATAGGTGATACACTTGAGAACAATCCTGTATATGGCACGGCATGGTCTTCCAAGGCGATACACCAGGGAACTGTCCAGTACCTGGGATATCATAGACCTCCTAGGTGGTACATTGGAGAACAGTCCAGCACCTGCTACAGTATTGACCTCATAGGTTATATATCGGAGAACAGTCTAGCACTTGAGACATCAAGGTCCTCCTAGGTGGTAGATTGGAGAACAGCCCAACACCTGGCAGAGCATGGTCCTCTTACGTTATACATTGGAGACCAGTCCATCATCCTGCACAGCATGAATGACCCTTACGCGTTTCCCAGTTTGGTGCCAGCTCCTATGAAATCTACATGGACTATATAATACTGATACCAGGTAGCACACGGCTCCATGACTTTTCTACAGACAAGTCCCTCGGACATTGCTCTCCATGCCGGCAGCTCCTCAGATAGTCACAGCTCCATTCTGAAAAAAAAGCAGCACATGATGAAATCTCATTCAGCAAGAACGAAGAGCCGTCATCCTAACTTGTCACTAAAATCTTCAAAATTCTGTCTTACTGCACCTGCCATATCTAACCTTCCTGAATAGGGTTGAGCGATCAGGATCGGAAAAGATCAGACTCCAATCGGCGATCAAGTAACTTCCACGATCGCAATCAGAATTCCAATCCTGATCTTTTTCGGTGGGATCGAGGTCTCACATTAGTTCCCACAATGTTTGGCTACTGACCAATAGGGTTGAGCAATCGGGATTGGAAAAGATCAGATCCTGATCTTCGATCGAGTAAATTTCACGATTGGGATCGGCTGGAAAATGATCGAAAATCGGATTTTAAAAACAATCCTGAAATCTCAAGATTGACTCAACAATTCCTGAACCATCTCCCTCTACGTCCAACACTACTAGCTACCTGTACCCCATGTCCCAGATCGCTCATTCCCGCATCCTCACCCTCGGATAGCGTAATGGTCAGCTTCATTTTTGCTCAGCTGTACACTCCGCGATGAGCAGCAGTTGTTGGACTTCCTGCTGTAGCTTCAGCTCTAAAACCTCTACAAGAATTGACTGGCGTAAATTCTCTTGGTCAATTCCCATCCTCTGCAGTAAACTGTCCGTCAACCTCAGCAGGGCCCGCCCTGTAAGGAAAAACCAGAGTGAATCACGGAATAATACAGGACTGGGTGATGATCATGTAGACTCGAGGATTGCGATCCCACACCTGAGATGTGGTGGGAGTAGGCTGCTTGTACCAGGCCGGCCGTGTTCTGTAAGGGTCCATACTGCAGCCAGGAGCAGACGTCTTGTACTGACCAGTCACTCACTGGTTTCTCCCAGATCTCCTCATCTGACTCCTGTGACATAAAGTTCTGTAAGAGAAGAGAATGGCACATGTGGTCATCGGTGATAACTGCTGACAGGGGCCCCCATGTGCAGGGTTCCCACCATTTATATCTTCCACTCTGAATGTATCAACCCCTTTAAGTGACTAACCTTTATGAGGACCATTAGTATAAATCCCCTTCCCTTACGTCCTACCAGCAGCACAATACGGGGTATTTCTGTCCGTGTGGTGGTAGGACAACTGGAATTTTTAATTGTCATAATATATTGCAGGACAACACTCCTATAAGAGGGCAAAACAGACAACACCCCTATGAGGACAAAAGAGACATCCCCTTGTGTTGTTTTGTCCTGTGAGGTGAGGCGGGACAGGTGGACGGAGGCTTCTTTGTCCTCCATTTTTTTCCTAAAAGGATTTTGAGCGTTAACTGCTTACTTTTTAGTAATTTTCTCCTCATTAGCTGTTCAATGCTCTTCCTTGGGAGTTTTTTTTTACTCCCAAGGCTTCCTTTTGTCTCCCTGCTGCACTCTATATCTGGACGTAGTAAGGTGTCTCCCTAGGAGATCTGCTTCCTAGATCCCCATATTGTGCTGCTGCTAGGACGTAAGAGAACTGTTGATTATGATTTTAATTGGTTTTCCCTTAGTCCTAACAGCAGCACAAGCCCCCCCCCCCCACGTCTCTTTTGCACTCTTACAGAGGTGTTGTCCTGCAATTAATTTTGCTAATTAAAAATTCTTCCTGTCCTACCAGCCCATAGGGGCATAAATACCCCATATTGTGCTGCTGTTAGGACGACAGGGAAGACAGATTAACATCATAATCAACGATTCACTACACTTGTACTGTCCTTGGCATCAGATTAACCAACGATGATTCTGCCATGGCTAATCCATTGAGAACGCGCAGTGTGTGGCCCAAACCTATAACCCGTAATCTTAAGCACATACTAGATATAGCTGTATGGCTGTCACAATCACACTGAATATAGGTAGATGCTCACCATTACCTTACTTATAACAATTGGACTCTCACCATCATCCTGAGTACAACAGCCATGAATTAATGACCCTCAGCACTCCAAGGTTATTTTGGACCTTCATCCTCATCCCGGGTATAACAGCCAGCCTCTCACCTTCATCCTGGGTATAACAGCCAGACTCTCACCCTCATCCCGGGTATAACAGCCGGACTCTCACCCTCATCCCGGGTATAACAGCCGGACTCTCACCTTCATCCCGGGTATAACAGCCAGACTCTCACCCTCATCCCGGGTATAACAGCCGGACTCTCACCCTCATCCCGGGTATAACAGCCAGACTCTCACTTTCATCCCGGGTATAACAGCCACACTCTCACCCTCATCCCGGGTATAACAGCCACACTCTCACCCTCATCCCGGGTATAACAGCCACACTCTCACCCTCATCCCGGGTATAACAGCCACACTCTCACCCTCATCCCGGGTATAACAGCCAGACTCTCACCTTCATCCCAGATGTAACAGCCAGACTCTCACCCTCATCCCGGGTATAACAGCCAGACTCTCACCCTCATCCCGGGTATAACAGCCGGACTCTCACCTTCATCCCGGGTATAACAGCTGGACTCTCACCCTCATCCTGGGTATAACAGCCACACTCTCACCCTCATCCCGGGTATAACAGCCAGACTCTCACCTTCATCCCAGATGTAACAGCCAGACTCTCACCCTCATCCCGGGTATAACAGCCAGACTCTCACCCTCATCCCGGGTATAACAGCCAGACTCTCACCCTCATCCCGGGTATAACAGCCAGACTCTCACCTTCATCCCGGATATAACAGCCAGACTCTCACCCTCCTCCTGGGTATAACAGCCAGACTCTCACCGTCATCCCGGGTATAACAGCCAGACTTTCATCCTCATCCCGGGTATAACAGCCAGACTCTCACCCTCATCCTGGGTATAACAGCCAGACTCTCACCTTCATCCCAGGTATAACAGCCAGACTCTCACCCTCCTCTCTAGTATAACAGCCAGACTCTCACCCTCATCCCGGGTATAACAGCCAGACTCTCATTCCCAACATGTAATAGAGTGCACGATACGTGGACCATTGGAAGGATAGCTGGGGAGCACCTAAGGAGGAGACATTGTTACCTTGTTGAGCGCAGCCATATTGAGTCTGGGGGCACCACGTGTCCAATCAGCTGATCTGACTTCCCAACTACACCTGCAAATGACAAGTCATTCAATACATTTCAGGCTCAGTTCACTCCTTGTTCAATAACTGCAGAGCAACTGTGTAATACAGCGGAGACCTTGCTTGTAGGGAAGGGGTTAAAAGTAATCCACGTCATGGTCACATTGTGTATCAAGCACACTGACAATCATTACAGGTAATATTACAATCTTCATGTTGGGTGACTAAAGTTGTGTGGCTGGAGCCGTGTAGGATTAGGGAGGGAAATCCAGAGAGTGGGGGCGGCCCAGGAGAATTCCAGACTGATGGGAGAAGTGGAGGGGTCGACAGCTGTGAAAGTAAAATACCATAAAGTAATGCTCATATCCATCGGATGCCAATGACGGAGGTGCCAACGCCCCCGGGCCACTACATACCGGCAGTATCTTATATCAGGATTTGTCGTAAAATGAGAAGTAGAATCTTCAGAGAAGGAATAATGGAGAGATCTGCACGCTCCGGAGCCTCCGCTGCTCGGGAACATTCGTCCAGTCAACCTTTGTGTTATTTCTATTTTATCATAGGCTAGACATACACTCACTGACAAAAAAACATCCGCCCCAGAATCGGCCATTGCCTTAGTGAGTCTCCCCAGTGTGATGATGATCTATAGAAGGGATGACATTATTACAGCCAAAGGAGACGATTATTGGGGAACACTGGACAATAAGGCGCAGGCTCTAGGATAACATCATACCTGAACCCCCACACTAATCCCAATATAGTACCTGCACCCCTGCACTAATCCCAATATAATACCAGAACCCCCACACTAATTGCAATATAATATGTGCACCCCCACTAATCCCAATATAATACCTGCACCCCCCCCCACTGATCCCAATATAATACCTGCACCCCCACACTAATCCCAATATAATACCAGAACCCCCGCACTAATCGCGATATAATTCATGCACCCCACTAATCCCAATATAATACCAGAACCCCCACACTGATCCCAATATAATACCTGCACCCCCACATTAATCCCAATATAATACCTGCACCCCCACACTGATCCCAATATAATACCAGAACCCCCGCACTAATCGTGATATAATTCATGCACCCCCACTAATCCCAATATAATACCAGAACCCCCACACTGATCCCAATATAATACCTGCACCCCCACACTGATCCCAATATAATACCTGCACCCCCACACCAATCCCAATATAATATGTCCACTCCCGCGCTAATCCAATATAGGACCTGCAGTAATCGCGATATACCTGCACTAATCCTAATATAATACATGCACCCCCACACTAATCCCAATACAATATGTGCACCCCCATGCTAATCCAATATGAAACCTGCACCTCCACACTAATTCCAATATAATATGTGCACCCCCGCACTAATCCCAATATAGTACCTGCACCCCCGCACTAATCGCAATATAATATCTGCACCCCCAAACTAATCCCAATATAATCAGACGCCCCGCACTAATCGCGATATAATTCATGCACCCCCACTAATCTCAATATAATACCAGAACCCCCACACTGATCCCAATATAATACCTGCACCCCCATACTAATCCCAGTATAACATGTGCACCCCCGTGCTAATCCAATATAGGACCTGCACTAATCGCGATATACCTGCACTAAACCTAATATAATATGTGCACCCCCACACTAATCCAATATGAAACATGCACCTCCACACTAATTCCAATACAATACCTGCATCCCCACGCTAATCTTGATATAATACCTGCACTAATCGCTATATAATATGTGCACCCCCACTAATCCCAATATAATGTGCACCCCCATACTAATCTAATATAATACCTGCACCCCCACACTTAACACGCTCATCTTTATCCTTTTTTTTTTTTTTTCTTTTTTGGTAGAGTTGGAAGGGACCTCAAGGGCCATCGGGTCCAACCCCCTGCGAGAGCAGGTTTTCCTAAATCATCCCAGCTATATGTTTATCCAGATTCCGCTTGAAGATTTCCATTGATGGAGCGCCCACCACCTCCCGTGGCAGCCTATTCCACTCTCTCACTCCCCTCACTGTCAGAAAGTTTTTCCTAATGTCTAATCTGTATCTCTTTCCCTTTCGTTTCATCCCATTGCTTCTTGTACTTCCTTGTGCTAATGAGAATAGGGGAGATCCCTCTGCACTGTGACTACCTTTCAGATATTTGTAGACTGCTATTAAATCTCCCCTCAGCCTTCTCTTCTGCAAACTAAACAGTCCCAGTTCTTTTAGCCGCTCCTCATAGGACATGGTTTGCAGACCTTCCACCATTTTGGTTGCTCTTCTCTGGACTTGCTCCAATATATCGATGTCTTTCTTGAATTGAGGCGCCCAGAACTGTACACAGTATTCCAGGTGTGGCCTGACCAGGGAAGAGTACAGCGGAATAATGACCTCTCTTCATCTAGATTCAATGCTTGTCTTAATACATCCCAGAATTTTATTAGCCTTTTTTTGCAGCAGCACCGCACTGTTGGCTCATGTTGAATTTGTGATCTACTATTATGCCCAAGTCCTTTTCCCCTATGCTATCACTTAGTTCTATTCCTCCCATACTATATATGTTTTTTACATTTCTGTTACCCAGATGTAGAACTTTGCATTTGTCCCTGTTAAATCCCATTTTGTTGGCCTCAGCCCATTGTTCCAGTGTGTCTAAGTCCTTTTGAATACACTCTCTCTCCTCTCTAGTGTTGGCTATTCCTCCTATCTTCGTATCATCTGCAAATTTTATGAGTTCCCCAATAATTCCATCGTCCAGATCATTTATAAAGATATTAAAAAGTACTGGGCCCAGAACAGAGCCCTGCGGCACCCCGCTTTTGACTTTCTTCCAGTTGGATGTGTAGCCATTTAGTATTACTCGTTGTGCCCGATCATTAAGCCAGTTGTGAATCCACCTAACTGATTTTTTGTCAAAGCCATACTTAATCATTTTTTCAATAAGAAGGTTATGTGATACTTTATCAAATGCCTTACTGAAGTCAAGATATACTATGTCCACGGCATTCCCTTGGTCCAACCATTCAGTGATTTTGTTGTAGAAGGAAATCAGGTTAGTCTGACAAGATTTATTGGTCATAAAGCCGTGCTGGCTCTGGTTAATTAATGCCTTCCCATCCAGGTACCGAAGTAAATGTTCCTTGACAATTTGCTCAAAGATTTTTCCTGCTATCGAGGTCAGACTTACCGGCCTGTAATTTCCTGGATCGTCCCTTTTCCCCTTTTTGTAGATGGGGACAACATTTGCCCTTTTCCAATCTAAAGGGACCACTCCTGTTTCCCATGACTTACTGAAGATTATAGCAAGGGGTTCTGTTATTTCCTCTGCTATCTCTTTCAGGACTCTAGGGTGTAAATCATCTGGTCCTGGGGACTTGGTTTCCTGTAACTTGGCTAAGTGCTCTCTTACCAGACCTTTGCTTATAGTCAGCTTGGAGTTCTCCTTCCCCTCATCTCCATCACCATTAATGTCGATATTTCCATTAGTTTCTTGGGAGAAGACGGATACAAAATATGAATTTAGTAGCTCCACCTGCTGTTCCACCATGTTAACTGTTTCTCCTTTGTCATTCTTCAGGACTCCAATGGTCTCCTTCACTTTTCTTTTGCTTTTAACATATCCCCAAAATCCTTTTACCTTACTCTTTGCCTCTTTTGCAAGCTTCAATTCGTGTTCAGCCTTAGCTCCTTTGATGCTTGTCTTGCAGAGTCTGCAGACTGCTGTGTACTCTTCCTTAGGTATAGTTCCCATCTTCCACTTTTTGTATGTTTCCTTTTTCCTTTTCAGCAGGTTATGTAATTTTTTGGTCATCCATCCTGATATTTTTAGGCGCTTCCCATTTTTCTTCCTTCTAGGTATTGTTAGTTCCTGTGCTTTAATGATTTCCCTACGGAAGATTTCCCACCCTTCATGTGCATTTTTGTGCTTAAGAATTTTGCACCATGGAATTCTGCTAACCCTTGCCTTCAGGCTCTTGAAGTCTGCCCTGCTAAAGTCGAGCCTTGAAGTCTGTGTCTTCTCAGGTCTTCTTCTTCTTACAACCCCAAACTCAAGTATAGCATGATCGCTGAATCCCAGTGTCCCTGCTACCCGTAGTCCCTTAACCATGTGCTCTTTGTTGGTTAGGACTAGGTCCAAAATGGATGTTCCTCTCGTGTTTTCTTCTACTAGCTGGGCAATGAAGTTGTCTGCTAGAGAGGATAAAAATTTGATGGAGCCTTTACTCTTGGCTGTATGGGTTTCCCAATGAATGTCAGGGTAATTGAAGTCTCCCATGATCACTATTTCATGTTTCTTTGAGAGCGTGGTCATTTGCTGTGAAAAAATCTCATCCATGTCTTCTGTCTGTCCTGGTGGTCTGTAATAAACGCCTACTATGATGTCCTTATCATTGTTTTTCCCTTGAATTACTACCCAAATAATTTCCAGTAGATTATCATTCTGTAAAACTGTAAATTTCTGTGGAGATGTGTTCTTTTTTAACATACAATGCAACTCCACCCCCTCTTTTATTAGTTCTATTTTTTTTGAATAAGTTGTATCCTTCCATCTGTATGTTCCAATCGTGCATGTCGTTCCACCAGGTTTCTGTGATGCCGATGACGTAATAGTTTTCCTTGTGTATCATCAGCTCTAGTTCTCCTTGTTTGTTTCCCATACTTTGTGCGTTTGTGTAAAAACATTTCAGATTGTGCTCTGTTGTATCCTTTTTCGAAATTTCCTTCTGAGTATCCTGTCTTGGGTCCTCTTTACCACATCTAGTAACCTTGTTTAGTATGTCTTTTAGCTGCATGTTCTTGTCTTTCTTTTTTCTTCCCATCCCCTCTTCTTCTAGTTTAAAGCCCTTCTGATGAGTGTGGCAAGTCTTCTGGCAAATATGTTTTTCCCAGATTTTGTGAGATGTATCCCGTCTCTAGCAAGAAGTCCATCGTAGAGGTAATTCACGCCATGGTCCAAAAATCCAAATCCTTGCTCTCGGCACCACCGTCGAAGCCAGGTGTTTACCTCTAGTATTCTATTCCATCTCCTGATGCCGTGACCATCAACTGGGAGGATTGATGAGAATACTACCTGCGCATCCAGTTCCTTCACTGTCTTCCCCAAATTTTCAAAGTCTTTATAGATAGTTGGTAAATCATTTTTTGCCGTGTCGTTTGTACCCACATGTATCAGTAGGAATGGGTAGTCGTCCTTGGAGCTGAGGAGGCTTGGTATCCTATCGGCCACATCCTTGATTTTTGCTCCTGGGAGGCAGCATACTTCTCGTGCGGTTAAGTCTGGCCTGCAGACAGCTGCCTCTGTGCCTCTTAGCAGTGAGTCACCCATAACCACTACTCTTCTTTTCTTCCTTGCAACACCATTTCTTGTTGCTCCTGATTGTCTCTGGGTGACTTTTGTTTCTTCTTTTGCTGATAGGTTATTTTTGTCATTTTCATCCGCCTGCATGAGAGTTTCATATCCTAGTATACTATATACTGGGTTTAATACCTTCTTACTTATCTTAGTACAATTTCCGCTTCACACCTTAGAGTCCATGATCACACGATTATACTTAATAGTCGGCAAAGTTTCAGCCACATGCATGCAAAACGTCATCACAGTATAGCACCTGCATCCCCGCCAACATACCAGCACCCTACAGGCCTAATTCACACATCCATGATTCCTATCTGTATTTGAGGGGGTCTCCTAGCCATGGTCCATGAAGAATGGACAGCTCATGGACGGTGGATTCTACAGACAAACTGACTGCCATAGTTGTGTTTGGTTGGAAACATGGACAATAGTAAGGTCGTTTTGTCTACAGAATGACAGTACGGAAGTCTGAATATACATATAGAAATCAGGAAAACACTGAAGGCATGCAGACAAAAATCAATGACAAGTGAATAAGCTCTAACCCCAGCATAACACCCTCACACTCCAGTACAGGTAGTCCTCGGGTTACGACATTTCTTGGTTCCGTCTAGAGACGAGCTAAAAAGTAAAGTTCCTTCGACAAAAAGCTGCCAGCAGTCCCGAATAGCAAGGACGAGCGTCAAATCAACGCTGGTTCTGCATCAGGCTCGTCCTTGCTAGTCAGGAGAGCTGGCAGCTTGCTGTTACGAGGGAGCTTATTTTCTCATAGGAATGCATTGACTAGCGTTGATTGGCCAGTATACAGTATTTGGCCAATCAATGCTGGTTCTGCCGGAGGCTTGTCTGTGAGGAGGCGGAGTCTAAGATCGGACCACAGCAGTCTCCATTGTGGTCCGATCTTAGACTCCGCCTCCTGGCCAGCGTTGATTGGCCGAATGCTGTACACTGGCCAGTCAATGCTAGCCAATGCATTTCTATGAGAAAAAGTAAGTTCCCGCATAAATGCAAGCTGTCAGCTCTCCCTGTACAGTACGTGATTTAGTGTGCAGCAGGGAAGACTACTGTACTGTACATGGTACAGTCTTCCTACAGTGTTCCGCTGCACACTAATCAGTTCCTACGCGGCGTCCTATGCTATGTTTCTGACTTACGTCGAAATTTGGTTTACGCCGCCGCATAGGAACGGATCAACGTCGTAAGTCAAGGACTACCTGTATACCACACATATCCTTCACGGTGTTTTTGTGGTCTCCCATTGATTCCAGTGGGTTTTGGAGCCTTAGATAGGACCTTCAGTAGTCTCACACTCACCCCAGAATAACATCAGCAGATTCTCTCCAGTACATAACCAGCAACTTCTCTCCACTATAAGACCTGCACCCTCACCTCTGTATACCTCTACCAGACTCACACTCACTCCAGTATACTACTAGCTCCTTTACTGCAGTATAAGACCTGCACCCTCCCCCCAGAATAACAGCTGCAGCTTCTCTCCACTATAAGACCTGCACCCTCACGCATGTATGCCCTCAGCAGCTTCACATTCACGCCAGTATACCACTCGCGCCCTTACCCCAATAGGACTTCCACTCTCACCCCTGTATACCCTCACACTCACCCCAGTACAACACCTGTTGCTGTGTTTGCAGTTGTTGGTGAATGATTGATTCCACAGGGTCAGGGTACAGGTCAGTGGACATAATGTTCCTAGGCCTATAAATCCTTTTCCTGTCATTTTACCTCCGGTCTCCTCACCTCTGGGTGTCAGAGTCTACAGATTATTGTAGCTACTGTAGATTCCTTCTGCCCCTCCTCTTGCAGCTGCCTGGTATGCGTCTGCTTACTATCATGTGTATATTAGAGTGTGACTATCTCAGAGGTATCTGCTCCTGGACCCTCCCCGCTAACTCACAAGCCTTCTGGAATGCTCACGTTTTTACAAGGACGGAGCTCCGACTTCATCCTATAGGAGGGACGATCTAGATTTAACATTCTTAGCAAATGTAATCATCACTAGTGTAAAATGAAGACAAAGTAAATGAACCCAGGAACATTCTCATCTGACCTTCTAAACCTCCTCCACTTTAGCATCTTGACAACATCGGGTGGGTAGTCAGACTTCACCTTACCATCTTGTATCAACCACCAACCTGTCAATTAATAGTGAAACCCACTAACCAATTGCACCAGAGATGCCGTGACCTGCAGCTTTGACTAAAACCTCATTCAGATTAATAGAATTTTTCTCAGGTGACCTTCTGAACAACACAAATAACTGTAGGCCCCGAGGGAGGCCCCAGTCACCAACAAATGGCTTGACTGCTAAAGTTATCACTCTCATCCACAATGCCGCACCTCCATACATTTCCTCCCTCATCTCTGTCTACCGCCCAACCCGTGTTCTCCGCTCACTCAATGACCTAACACTTAAATCCTCTATTATCAGAACCTCCCCCGCTCGTATACAAGACTTCTCCCGAGCTGCACCACTTCTCTGGAATGCTCTACCCCGGACAATCAGATTAACTCCCAATTTCTACAGTTTCAAACGCAAACTAAAGACACATCTTATCAGACCGGCCGATCACAATTTCTAACGTAAACCCTTCCGTACTATAATTAGAATCCCCAAAATCTAACCCTCCTCTGTCCCCGCTCCCACACTACCCCACATGATATGATGCCATCTCAGGCTAACTTTATAGGTCCAAGCTCCATCCACATGTTACAGGACACGACTGGTGACGGCTCATAAAGTCTTATGTTTGTGTAATGACAGTCACCTCTATTACAGAAGTGTCTGACCCCTGTATAAGCAATGCCGCCCCTGCTACCTCTTGTGTCACCCCCTCTACCTCATAGATTGTAAGCTCTTGTGAGCAGGGCCCGCAGTCCCATTGTGTGAAACGACTTTCTTTGTAATCTATCTTTCTGTCTGTATTTGAACCCTACAAATTGTACAGTGCTGCAGAATATGTTGGCGCTATATAAATAAAATTTATTATTAATTTATTATTATTAACTTACTGATGGACGGCAACACCTAGTCCACCTCCCCATTAGCGGCCTGACAGCGGTCAGCGGGGAATCAGACCTACTGACAATGTGACAGAAGCAGAGTGGCGCAGTGAAAGTGTGCTGGGCCCAGAACCCGGAGATCAACGGGTCAAAGTCATTCTCTGCTAAGAGCTTAGCATTCGTTTCTGGTCCGAAGTTGATGACTGTTTTCTGCTTGAGGATTGAATTGCCTTCATTACCTCTTGGCTTCTTTTTTATGGTCCCTCATTGAACTCATCGATCTTCTTTCCATTTCAAGAGACTCTGTTGTCAGTACAGTCGCTATTGAACTATAAGCAGTCAGATAGCCGGTAACATTTGTTTTTCTGTTTCCCGTTCGGTGCCTCTGCTGCTGAGATATTAGGGTTTTCCTGATGTGTAAATGAGTTGTTTGTGGCAATGATAGTTGCACTGCCTGGGAGAGAGGAGCAGCACCGTTGCGAGCTTTGTGGCAAGAGTGAGACATTTAAAGTGAATTCTACATTGAATAAGCAACTGGAAAAGTGATTGGTAAAGGGTACAGACATTGGTGTAGTGACTGGCACAGGGCAGAGGCAGTGTCGGACTAGTCCGCCAAGAGTACTAGGAGATCCTCCAGACTCAACAAGGGACCGCCAGAAGACACTCAAATTTGATGGGTAATAGAGTCTATTTCCTGGGGGATGTTGGAGAGAAGGCCCCTAGAATAATTGTATCTGGTGGGCCCAAGGAACCTCATTCCAACATTGCATAGAGGCATCGCTGTAGTGGCTGGGAAAGGGTATAGGATTTAGTGCAAGGACTGACAAAGGTGGTAAAGGTATTGGTGTAGTGTCCAGAACAGGGCGGATGTAGAGGATGGGCAAAAAAAGAGAGTTTGGAGAAGAGAAGATCCATTAGTAATGAGTTATACAATTATCACTGTATCCGAGGCAGTCATACTGCCCAGAGCTGACCATGGAATGTGCTGACCGCAAGGTCACTCAATAAAGACACAGACTGGGAGATGACATCAGAGGGCACAGATGGTAAAGAAGACCTCAGAAGTAACACATGGTAACGGGGACCTCAGGACTCACAGATGATGAAGAGGACAATATCAGAAGTCACACATGATAAAGAAGACCTCAGAAGTAACACATGATAAAGAGGACCTCAGGACTCACAGATGATGAAGAGGACAATATCAGAAGTAACAGATGGTGAAGGGGACCTCAGGACTCACAGATGATGAAGAGGACAATATCAGAAGTCACACATGATAAAGAAGACCTCAGAAGTAACACATGATAAAGAGGACCTCAGGACTCACAGACAGTAAAGAGGACGACATCAGAAGTCACAGATGACTGCAGAAGTTCTTCTCCTTATAATTACACATATAAACTGCCCCCAGTCCTCGAGGCTGTTATATACCTCTTACAACGAATCCTCATTTCTCTCCGCGTGGTGCAGCTCTACACACACTTACAGAGACCATGAATGACTCTATTCATCTTATACAATAGAATAGTTTAACCTGAACAGCCAGTGAAGCAAAATACCAAAGTGGTCCTTAATCCGGGGGCCCCAATTCCTGCTTTGTGTATAATATTTGTATAGGACACCATTGACCATGTGTGATGATCAGTGTAGCATTTCTTAGTGCCTCATTTATATTGTAGCATTTCCACAATTCTCGAGGCTGTACATTCTTACGTGTGGGTCTGCGGCGCTCACCCTGATATTTACCGCACCCTACCAACATAGGTGCTTACCTTATACCAGTAGGATTTCCTTCTCTTCGTCTTCTGTACTGTTCGGTAAGTTGAGAATCATCTCTGACCTCATTTCCCCGACACCATGAATGAGAGGTCTCCAGCTATGAAGCCCGAGGATACTTGAAAAAAAAGCAAGGTCATACTGATGGTCTAAACCTTTGTGTATGACACCCTTGGCCCTCTGTATGGTTACTAGGTCTTATTTCACTGATCTTCTGTCCAGTTGTCATACACTGTACATAGAGCTTTGTCTCTGTGTATCACGCCTCCAGCTTACTGTCCAGCCAGTGTGTCCTCATGAAGGTTTACCCCCTGTCACCTCACCATGTCCTCAGATACTGTTCCTGGTGTATCCTCACCTGACTCTAGGATTGCTATGTCCTGGCCCTGTTCTGCAGACAGACCTGTCCCTGGCATTGAGTCTCAGCTTTGCTCTGCTACCACACCTTTCTGCTTCCTTAACCCTGTGTGCACCCCGCCCCTCTCGCTATCTTCTCCACTCACCTGTCCATGCTTGCCCGGTGGCACGCCTCCCTCTCACATATGCAGGTAACAGCTGTGATAGGATGGTCTTTGTGCATTTACAGGGCCTCGGGCTAGAAAGCTTCATGTTGGTATAGCAGGCGTTTCCTCTCATCCTGTGCAGCAGTATGGAATATAAACAGAAGCTGCAGTTTTAGGCAATACGGTTAAACAACGATTTGCACAACCAAAGATTGCCAGGCTTCACTAATGTAAGTAAATGCAGTCACATTGTGGGCCATGACCATGACTTCTAATCACAAAAAGTGGAACAATCCTTGACTTGAAGTTGGGGTTGCAATGTAATTCTGTGTGTTCATGAGTCACGAAGAGAGTCACGGCCAAAATCACTGCGTAACCCTAGATTTACACAGAAATCCCTATCATATTAACTTATCCTCTTCACGACCGAGCCAATTTTCATTTTTGCTTTTCTATTGTTTCCTCCCCCCCATTCCAAAAGCCATCGTTTCATTTTTCAGTCCACAGAGTAAACATGAGGGCTTATTATTTGTGGGACTAATTGTACTTCGTAATGACACCATTCAATATCCTGTACAATGTACTGGGAAGCTGGAAGACAAATCTGAATGAGGTGGAACTGGAAAAAAAATGCATTTGCACCAATTTCTTTTGGGTTAAATTTTCACGGCAAAAAAAAAAAAGACATGAAGATGAACAAATAAAAGTCAGACCTTGCTTTTTGCTTCAACAGATTTTTTTTTCATACATAAACCTCATGACATAGCAGGAACAGAAACGACAGTTCCCTTAACTTAATATTTTGTCGCACTACCTTTTGAGGCAATCGCTGCGATCAGACGATTGCTGTAACTGTCAATGAGACTTCTGCCCCTCTCATCAGGGATTTTGGGCCCCTCCTCTGCTCGGGTGTAAAGGGGCCGTCTCTAGACGACATGTTTCAGCTCCTTCCAATAGGATTTAGGTGCGGGCCCATAAAAGCCACTTCAGAATAGTCCAATGTTCTCCTCTTCGTCATTCTTGGGGAGGGGTTTAGTTGTGTGTTTTAGGTCATTATCCTGTTGCAAGACCCAAGCCCTTCGACTGAGACCAAGCTTTCTGACACCGGGCAGCACATTCCTCTCTAGAGTCCCTTGATAGTCTTAAGATTTCATTGTACCCTGCACAGATTCAAGACCCCCTGTGCCAGATGCAGCAAAGCAGCCCCAGAACCTAACAGAGCTTCCTCCAGGTTTCACAGTACGGACAGGGTTCTTTTCAAGATAGGCTTCATTTTTCCATCTGTGAACATAGAGCTGATGTGCCTTACCAAAAAGTTTGATTTCTGTCTCATTTGTTCATAGGGCATTCTCCCAAAAACTTTGTGGCTTGTCAACATGTAGTTTGGCAAATTCTAGTCTGACTTTTTTATAATTTGTTTTCAACAATGGTGTCCTCCTTGGTCGTCTCCCATGTAGTCCACTTTGGTTCAAACAAGGAGGGACGGTGCGATCTGACACTGATGTTCCTTGTGCTTGAAGTTTACCTTTAAACTCTTTAGAAGTTTTTCTGAGCTCTTTGTTACCATTTGTATTATCCATCTCTTTGATTTGTCATCAATTTTCCTCCTGCAGCCACATCCAGGGAAGTCGGCTACAGTCCCAGGGATCTTACATCTCTGAATAACATGTGCGACTGTAGTTACAGGAACATCGAGCTGCTTGGAGATGTCTTATAACCTTTAACAGGCTTGTCTATAATTCTCTTTCTAAGCTCCTGAGACAACTCTTTCCTTTGCTTACTCTGGTCCATGTTGAGTGTGGTCCACACCATGTCCCCAAACAGCACAGTGAGTATCTGTACCCTCTATACAGGCCACCAAACAGCACAGCGAGTATCTGTACTCTATATACAGGTCCCCAAACAGCACAGGGAGTATCTGTATCCTATATACAGTATATACAGGCCATTGAATGATTACAAGTTTGGAGACACCTGTGATGCTAATTAGTGGACACACCGAGATGTAACATCTCCCTTTGGTCACATTACTTTCAGGGGTCCCATCATTTCTGAACAGGCCTGTGTCATGAGTTTTATTTTTTAAATCTGTTGAAGTGAAAAGCAAAGTCTGACTTTCATTTGCTAATTTATATAGAATTTTAATTTTTTATTACTTTTGTCAGAGTCCAGTTATTTTTGTGACCATTGTGGGTTTTTCTTTCATTAAATGAGGGGTAACAACAATTTTGGCTGTGTGTGTGTGTGTATATATATTATACACACATATATACTGTAGTTACCTGTATTCTGCAGGTCAGGATGATCACAGCGAGATATATATATATATATATATATATATATATATATATATATATTTACCGTTATTCGGTGGGTCAGTACGATCACAACAATACCAGATTTATTGAGTATTTGCAAAATAGAAAATTATGTTTGTGTCGCCATCTTGTGACCTCTGTAACTTTTTCATATTTACAAGTATGAAGCTGGGTGCTGGTCTTTTTATGTGGCACAAGATGGCGGTTTTATTGATAACATTTTGGGGAATTTCTGATGGTTTTATCTCTTTTTATTCCATATTTTAGGAGGCAAAGTATTGAAAAAACAGCCATTTGGCCACTTACATTTTTTTCCCCGGTACACCGTTCACCATATGGGATAATTTTTTTTATATATATTTTAATAGTTCTAACATTTTTGAGTATGCTCACATGGAGAAATTTGCTGAAGATTTGCCCCCGAATCTGGGGCAGATTCTTCCTGGAATCTGCCTCCCGAGGCAGAGATTGCAGCGGGATGCAGAAAAATGAAGCGTCCTGCTCGATCTTGCCGCGGATTTCACAGCTGATTCAGAGTCCGTGTCTTGAGGTTCCCTACTGATTAGGCCCATTTATCTGCCAATGCACGGCATCACGCATCCCATCGCAGCTAAAGAACGGACGAAAATGTCGGTGGATGAGAATCAAGAGGATTCCTTTCCATTTTCCACCGTGTGGACATACCCTTTGAGCGCAGGGATTCCTAAAGTATTTATGTTTTTTATTGTTTATTCATTTTTACATGTGATCTAGGTAAGGAGGGGGAATGTAAATTTTTAGATTTTTTTTTTAACTTTCAGAATCCTTAGGGACATTGAACCCTTGGGGGTCTGATCGCCTATGCAGTACACTACAATATTAATGTATTGCAGTGTATAGTAAAATTCATTGACTTCTATTACATGCTGCAAGCTATAGTAAGAAGCTTTGGAGGGAAGCGTTTAATAATGGTGACGCCCATGGCATCTGGGCACCTTAGATGATGGAAATGCGTTTTGCTGAGCCATCTGAAGTGTTAACAGCTGGAAAGGTGCGAAGGTCGCCCTTTAGACAGTATGTCACTGCCATGGCATAACCCATACATCACACTGCAGCTAGTGGGGCTACACCAAGGGATGTCCTCGGAGAAGTTCTCCCATGATGTAACCAACATTCAGCTCCTAAACAGGGAACCTGTAAAGAAAGCACATCATCAGAATATACACATGCCCCCTCCCCCCCTGCTCGTAAGGTGCACCCAGCGTTAACCTTATGACTAAGAAGTCTATTTAGGAGTATAGGAGTCAGAACGAGGCTCTAATAATCCTGCAATGTGAGTCTGAGCCGCTGTTCATACAGGAAACGCCCTGGGCAGGATTATTATTGAAAATGTGCCAGAAATCTACAACTAAACTGACATACACTTACTCACGAAAAAACATCCCACACCACGAAAGAGTGAAGTGACTGAACCTTTGGTAATGATGAGCTATACAAGTGATCACAATATTACAGCCAAAGGAGAAAGTTGTTGGAGACATCTCCGGAATCCGCCCTTTTCTATCCTCATTGTCCCTCTGAATCTCCCATCTTCACTATTACAATTCTCTTCTTATTGTTCTTCCTCTTACTAATCTCTCCCTCTTCCATCTGTCCTGAATGCGGCCCCCAGACTCATCTTCCTGTCACTCTGGTACATGTCTACCTTGTGTCAGTCAATGCACTGGTTCTCCATCCACCACAGAATACCATATAACATTATCAAACTCCCCCATAAATCCCCCCCATAGCGCTGACCTCCATACATCTCCTCCCTCTTCACTGTCTACCGCCCTAACCGTCCTCTCTGTTCTGCAATGACCTTAGGCTTATATCCTGTTTTATCCGAACATCCCACTCCTGTCTCCAAGACTTTTCTCAAGTTGCACCGGTGCTCTGGAATGTTCTACCCCAGAAAGTATTATGTATTAATAGATGGCCAGACCATTGTACCAAGCAAGCCCTCAGACCTCTTGTGTATCCGTATCTCCTCATAGATTGTAAGCTCTTGTGAGCAAGGCCTTCACATCTTTTGTATAATACCTTAAAAGGGTTGTTCAGAAAATATAATTTTCTACCTGGAGGCCACAGATGGTGAAAAATAAAACCCATACTCAGCTGTCCCGAAAGCTCTGGTGTCTTCAACTGATCTCTGGACCTGCGGCACCGTAGTGCTGAAGATCTCACCACACATGACCACTAACCAGTAGCCTAAGGAAAGGATATCTCAGATGATGTATGTGAGTGACTTCTCACCAAGAAGTACATTACCCAAAAGTAGCCTCTGAGACCAATTTTTATAGGGTAATGAAAGAAGCACTCTTCCACCCTCTTGTGGCAAAGCCCTAGTATCAGACCAAACCTGTAATTATTTACATATCTTCCTGATAAAAGCATGCTGAGTTTTGCAGCAAGCTGACATTTCAGTCTGTGGGCGGGGTTTCTGTCACTACCAAGCTGTGACTTCTACTGGGTGACAGTATTATAGGGGGAAGCTGTCGATAACACTGTTATGAGGGATCTATAGGTTATATACTGTTATGGGGGAATCTATATATGACGCACTGTTATGGGGGACTTGCAGGAGGACGCGGCTTCACACGGGCATATTTCAATTTTTGTTTGTGTAGTGGCCCTATAAAAATTGTATGTCTCCGAAATAAAAGCGTAGTCACCAGCTGCAACCATGATGAAGATAGAATTTCCATGGTAGAGTAAAATTTAACTTTTATTTCAATCCAAAGTATAAAAAAAGTTACATAGTAACTATTGAGGTTAATGCCAATATGTTAAAGTGACTCTTTTCGGGAACGCCATGTCCCTTCCTCTTCCTAGAATTGCCCAGTTTTGCACTTGTGTATTTTGTATGTCGTTTGTGTGTGTCTCTGCCCGCGACTTCGTCTGCGTTTTGTTGGCATCGATGATCCGCCTATTTTCAGCAAATTGCTGCCTTCGATGATTTGCCTGCATTTTGGAAGCTGTTAAGCTTTCCTGCTGCTGAACTTGTTCCTTGCGCCGTGTTTGTGATTGTTTCGGCATCTCAGCAGTTCACTGGCACACCATATAATGAGTGTGTTGTTGGTGTTGATGATCCGTCTGTTCCAGCGTTTTGGCAGTTCTTAGGCTGGCCTGCCACTGAACTAATTCCTTACGCTGTGCCCATGATTGTTCTAGCAACTCAGCAGCTCGCTGGGACACCATATAGTGAGTTTGTTGTTGGCGCCGATGTTTCCCCTCAGCTCCGCTTGAGTAGAACTCTGTGACTTCTGGCTTCCTTCATAGCTCATGTTGTTTTAAAATTTTGCAACAAATTAGATTTTCTTTTTCCCGGCATGTTTAAAAGTAGTAAACTGCCAATTTGGATTAAAGATGCTTTCCCATCCAGTGTGTCAGCACTGCTTGGAGCAGATCAGATAATATGCAAATGTGTGTAGAGAATCCACTGAGGATTAGCGTGTGATTACACAGAGAGATAACAGACCTGGCAGACCACAGGAGCAGTGTAATATAGTATGTGATCATAAATTCATAACAGTTGTGAAGCCATGTCATTTACTAGGATAAAAAGTAGCCAATGTTTTAATCAAGGTTACAATCTATGTGCCAAATTTCATTCAAATCCGTTCAGCTTTTGCGTGATTGAGAAACAAACATCCAAACTTTCATAGGATATTAGTAGGAGGATAGGATAGGATGTAAGGACAACACACTGTTATTGGGGGAATCTGAGGACGTCCTGGGTTGCATGGGGAAGAATGGAGTGAGTTCAGGAGGTCCCTAGGGGGTCTGATCATACAAGTAAAAGAAGAAAAAAAACAAAGTTTTTAAAAGTATAACAAAAAATAAAAAATGCAACAGTTCAAATCACCCCCCTTTCCCTAGATCAGATATAAAAGTAAATAAAGAAAAGTAAACACAAACACATTAGGTCTCCCCGCGCTCCAAAATGCCCAAACTAATATAATATTAAAATAATCCCATACTGTGAACGGCGTAGCGGCGAAAAAAAATTCTAAATAGCCAAATAGTGGTTTTTTTCAACACTTTGCCTCCTATAAAAAATTTAATAAAAGTGATCAAACCATCAGATCTTTCTCCAAATGGTATCAATAAAAACGTCATCTTGTCCCGCATAAAAACACGCCGCACCCAGCTCCATACATGTAAATATAAAAAGTTACAGGTGACACAAATTTTTTTTCTATTTTGCAAAGTTTTTCATTTTTTAAAAGGTATCAAAACATTACAAACACCATATAAATTTGGTATCGCCGTGTTCATACTGACACGCAGAATACAAGTAACGAATACGCTGTAAAAATTAAACCCATATGAAATTGGTGCAAATGCATTTTTTTCTCCAATTGCACCTCATTCTGAATTTTTTTCCAGCTTCCCAGTACATTGCACAGCATATTGAATGGGGCCATTACAAAGTACAATTTGTCCCGCAAACAATAAGCCCTCATGTGACCCTGTGAACTGAAAAATGTAAAAGTTAGAGCTCTTGAAATGTGCGAAGGGAAAAATTAAACTTCAAAACCGATAAATGGCTCGGTCCCCTCATCACCACAGACCACCAGAGATGCGTCTATTAACACCCTCATCACCAAAGATGTCTCTGTTGACCCCTTCATCACCACAGTCAGTAGACTAGCTTCTCTAGTCCCTAATCTTCTAAGTCAGGACACATCAGGCTAAATATTTTGCTTGCAGCGGCACCTGTAGGGCAGATGTTATATTACCAGTAGTATAGATGTGATATTACCTGTAGTATAGGTGTGATATTACCTGAAGTATAGATGTTATATTACCTGTAGTATAGGTGTGATATTACCTGTAGTATAGGTGTGATATTACCTGTAGTGTAGATGTGATATTACCTGTAGTATAGATGTGATATTACCTGTAGTATAGATGTGATATTACCTGTAGTATAGATGTGATATTACCTGTAGTATAGATGTGATATTACCTGTAGTATAGGTGTGATATTACCTGAAGTATAGATGTTATATTACCTGTAGTATAGGTGTGATATTACCTGTAGTATAGGTGTGATATTACCTGTAGTATAGGTGTGATATTACCTGTAGTGTAGATGTGATATTACCTGTAGTATAGATGTGATATTACCTGTAGTATAGATGTGATATTACCTGTAGTATAGATGTGATATTACCTGTAGTATAGATGTGATATTACCTGTAGTATAGATGTGATATTACCTGTAGTATAGATGTGATATTACCTGTAGTATAGATGTGATATTACCTGTAGTATAGATGTTATATTACCTGTAGTATAGGTGTGATATTACCTGTAGTATAGATGTGATATTACCTGTAGTATAGATGTGATATTACCTGTAGTATAGGTGTGATATTACCTGTAGTATAGGTGTGATATTACCTGTAGTATAGATGTGATATTACCTGTAGTATAGATGTGATATTACCTGTAGTATAGGTGTGATATTACCTGTAGTATAGGTGTGATATTACCTGTAGTATAGGTGTGATATTACCTGTAGTGTAGATGTGATATTACCTGTAGTATAGATGTGATATTACCTGTAGTATAGATGTGATATTACCTGTAGTATAGATGTGATATTACCTGTAGTATAGATGTGATATTACCTGTAGTATAGATGTGATATTACCTGTAGTATAGATGTGATATTACCTGTAGTATAGATGTGATATTACCTGTAGTATAGATGTTATATTACCTGTAGTATAGGTGTGATATTACCTGTAGTATAGGTGTGATATTACCTGTAGTATAGGTGTGATATTACCTGTAGTATAGATGAGATATTACCTGTAGTATAGATGTGATATTACCTGTAGTATAGATGTGATATTACCTGTAGTATAGATGTGATATTACCTGTAGTATAGATGTGATATTACCTGTAGTATAGGTGTGATATTACCTGTAGTATAGGTGTGATATTACCTGTAGTATAGATGTGATATTACCTGTAGTATAGATGTGATATTACCTGTAGTATAGATGTTATATTACCTGTAGTATAGGTGTGATATTACCTGTAGTATAGATGAGATATTACCTGTAGTATAGATGTGATATTACCTGTAGTATAGATGTGATATTACCTGTAGTATAGATGTGATATTACCTGTAGTATAGATGTGATATTACCTGTAGTATAGATGTGATATTACCTGTAGTATAGATGTGATATTACCTGTAGTATAGATGTGATATTACCTGTAGTATAGATGTGATATTACCTGTAGTATAGGTGTGATATTACCTGTAGTATAGGTGTGATATTACCTGTAGTGTAGATGTGATATTACCTGTAGTATACATGTGATATTACCTGTAGTATAGATGTGATATTACCTGTAGTATAGATGTGATATTACCTGTAGTATAGGTGTGATATTACCTGTAGTATAGGTGTGATATTACCTGTAGTATAGGTGTGATATTACCTGTAGTATAGGTGTGATATTACCTGTAGTATAGGTGTGATATTACCTGTAGTATAGATGTGATATTACCTGTAGTATAGATGTGATATTACCTGTAGTATAGATGTGATATTACCTGTAGTATAGGTGTGATATTACCTGTAGTATAGATGTGATATTACCTGTAGTATAGATGTGATATTACCTGTAGTATAGGTGTGATATTACCTGTAGTATAGGTGTGATATTACCTGTAGTATAGATGTGATATTACCTGTAGTATAGGTGTGATATTACCTGTAGTGTGATATTACCTGTAGTATAGGTGTGATATTACCTGTAGTATAGGTGTGATATTACCTGTAGTATAGGTGTGATATTACCTGTAGTATAGATGTGATATTACCTGTAGTATAGGTGTGATATTACCTGTAGTATAGGTGTGATATTACCTGTAGTGTAGATGTGATATTACCTGTAGTATAGGTGTGATATTACCTGTAGTGTAGATGTGATATTACCTGTAGTGTAGATGTGATATTACCTGTAGTATAGATGTGATATTACCTGTAGTATAGATGTGATATTACCTGTAGTATAGATGTGATATTACCAGTAGTATAGATGTGATATTACCTGTAGTATAGGTGTGATATTACCTGAAGTATAGATGTTATATTACCTGTAGTATAGGTGTGATATTACCTGTAGTATAGGTGTGATATTACCTGTAGTATAGGTGTGATATTACCTGTAGTGTAGATGTGATATTACCTGTAGTATAGATGTGATATTACCTGTAGTATAGATGTGATATTACCTGTAGTATAGATGTGATATTACCTGTAGTATAGATGTGATATTACCTGTAGTATAGATGTGATATTACCTGTAGTATAGATGTGATATTACCTGTAGTATAGATGTTATATTACCTGTAGTATAGGTGTGATATTACCTGTAGTATAGGTGTGATATTACCTGTAGTATAGATGAGATATTACCTGTAGTATAGATGTGATATTACCTGTAGTATAGATGTGATATTACCTGTAGTATAGATGTGATATTACCTGTAGTATAGATGTGATATTACCTGTAGTATAGGTGTGATATTACCTGTAGTATAGGTGTGATATTACCTGTAGTATAGATGTGATATTACCTGTAGTATAGATGTGATATTACCTGTAGTATAGATGTTATATTACCTGTAGTATAGGTGTGATATTACCTGTAGTATAGATGAGATATTACCTGTAGTATAGATGTGATATTACCTGTAGTATAGATGTGATATTACCTGTAGTATAGATGTGATATTACCTGTAGTATAGATGTGATATTACCTGTAGTATAGATGTGATATTACCTGTAGTATAGATGTGATATTACCTGTAGTATAGATGTGATATTACCTGTAGTATAGATGTGATATTACCTGTAGTATAGGTGTGATATTACCTGTAGTGTAGATGTGATATTACCTGTAGTATAGATGTGATATTACCTGTAGTATAGATGTGATATTACCTGTAGTATAGGTGTGATATTACCTGTAGTATAGGTGTGATATTACCTGTAGTGTAGATGTGATATTACCTGTAGTATACATGTGATATTACCTGTAGTATAGATGTGATATTACCTGTAGTATAGATGTGATATTACCTGTAGTATAGGTGTGATATTACCTGTAGTATAGGTGTGATATTACCTGTAGTATAGGTGTGATATTACCTGTAGTATAGGTGTGATATTACCTGTAGTATAGGTGTGATATTACCTGTAGTATAGATGTGATATTACCTGTAGTATAGATGTGATATTACCTGTAGTATAGATGTGATATTACCTGTAGTATAGGTGTGATATTACCTGTAGTATAGATGTGATATTACCTGTAGTATAGATGAGATATTACCTGTAGTATAGATGTGATATTACCTGTAGTATAGGTGTGATATTACCTGTAGTATAGGTGTGATATTACCTGTAGTATAGATGTGATATTACCTGTAGTATAGATGAGATATTACCTGTAGTATAGATGTGATATTACCTGTAGTATAGGTGTGATATTACCTGTAGTATAGATGTGATATTACCTGTAGTATAGGTGTGATATTACCTGTAGTATAGATGTGATATTACCTGTAGTATAGATGTGATATTACCTGTAGTATAGGTGTGATATTACCTGTAGTATAGATGTGATATTACCTGTAGTATAGATGAGATATTACCTGTAGTATAGATGAGATATTACCTGTAGTATAGATGTGATATTACCTGTAGTATAGGTGTGATATTACCTGTAGTATAGATGTGATATTACCTGTAGTATAGGTGTGATATTACCTGTAGTATAGGTGTGATATTACCTGTAGTATAGATGTGATATTACCTGTAGTATAGGTGTGATATTACCTGTAGTGTGATATTACCTGTAGTATAGGTGTGATATTACCTGTAGTATAGGTGTGATATTACCTGTAGTATAGATGTGATATTACCTGTAGTATAGGTGTGATATTACCTGTAGTGTGATATTACCTGTAGTATAGGTGTGATATTACCTGTAGTGTGATATTACCTGTAGTATAGGTGTGATATTACCTGTAGTATAGATGTGATATTACCTGTAGTATAGATGTGATATTACCTGTAGTATAGATGTGATATTACCTGTAGTATAGATGAGATATTACCTGTAGTATAGATGTGATATTACCTGTAGTATAGATGTGATATTACCTGTAGTATAGATGTGATATTACCTGTAGTATAGATGTGATATTACCTGTAGTATAGATGTGATATTACCTGTAGTATAGATGTGATATTACCTGTAGTATAGGTGTGATATTACCTGTAGTGTAGATGTGATATTACCTGTAGTATAGATGTGATATTACCTGTAGTATAGATGTGATATTACCTGTAGTATAGATGTGATATTACCTGTAGTGTGATATTACCTGTAGTATAGGTGTGATATTACCTGTAGTGTGATATTACCTGTAGTATAGGTGTGATATTACCTGTAGTATAGATGTGATATTACCTGTAGTATAGGTGTGATATTACCTGTAGTATAGATGTGATATTACCTGTAGTATAGGTGTGATATTACCTGTAGTATAGGTGTGATATTACCTGTAGTATAGATGTGATATTACCTGTAGTATAGATGTGATATTACCTGTAGTATAGATGTGATATTACCTGTAGTATAGGTGTGATATTACCTGTAGTATAGATGTGATATTACCTGTAGTATAGATGTGATATTACCTGTAGTGTGATATTACCTGTAGCAGCCTCCCATAGGAAACAATAGCAAAGGGGTGCACGATGTAGCGTGCACCAGTCTAATTAGCACATGAGTAAAAACGGACTTATTCAGAGACCACAGAGGCAATCTACATACTATAGGTAAGCGTGGAATAGACTTTCTACAGGCTACGCAAGGAAGGGATTAGTTAAAAATGCTTTTCCTAGTGATACAGTCCCTTTAAAGGGATTCTACCACTAAAACACTTTTTTTTCTAGTTACCACGTCGGAATAGCCTTTAAAAAGGCTATTCGTCTCTTACCTGTAGAAGTGCTCTCCGCCGTGCCGTTCGTTCAAAATACCGGTTTGTACCGGTATGCTAATGAGTTCTCTCGCAGCGATGGGGGCGACCCCATCGCAGGAGCAGCGATGGGGGCGTCCCTATTGCAGCTCGAAAACACACCG